>NW_007258935.1:238304-243787 GCF_000164805.1 Carlito syrichta | reverse complement strand
CCAGTCTGGGTGACAGAGTGAGACTCCAACTCAAAAAAAATAAAAAATAAAAAATAAATTAGCCAGGTGTGGTGGCACATGCCTGTAGTTCCAGCTACTTGGAAGGGTGAAGCAAAAGGATCACCTGAGCCCAAAAGACTGAGGCTACAGTGGCCATTAGAGTGCCACTGCACTCCAGCCTGGGTGACAGAGTGAGACTCTGACTCAAAAAAAAAAACCCAAAAAAACAGGAAGTGTGCATTTTATTCTAGAAAATTAACAAAACATTAAGTATTCAATGCGTAAGTAAGATTAAAAGTCAAAAACTGTTCCCAGATCATGGTTTCAAGAGCCATGAAGGCAAACAACAAAGCTGGGACATAGTTATACCTGGAGCACCTGTCAGAGGGCTCTGGGGGGAAGAACACCAGAACTTACAGTGCCACAGAGCCAGCAGTGAGTCCCTCTGAGTTCCCCAGCCTGAACTCAAGGCAGCCAGAAATTCAGAAGTGTCTCAAGAGAGGAAAAGTTCCTAGTAGCCAGAGGGGAGTGTGGAAATCTGCCTTGTTTGCCTTTTCTCTTCTGTTTTCTTGTCCTAGGCCCCATCTAATTCTGTTATGGATCCTGTTATGGTGGGAGGCAGCGCAGGCCAAGAAATTCTCAGTGGCCAAAACTCGGAGAACAGTCCTCTCCACTCAGTGAGCCAGGTTCTTCACTGCTGGTTTCCTCTTTCACTGTATTCCCACCACCTGGGCCCAGACAAACAAAGTGCCAAAAAAAGGTGTTTCTGGGCAGCGGCTAGAGGCCTAAAATCAGGTTAGCTCACATGGAGGAACTCCAGAAAGTGATTCCATCAAGTGATTTGTCAACTACCAGATGTGATCTCATCAGCATACCAAAGAAGCTGAAGGCTGAGCTACCAGATGATCCTCTTCCCTGTCCCACACTAAGTGCACACCAGGACACAGCCAACTTGCACTCTGGGGACAAAACAGAGCTGTCTGTCTCATCGGTCAGGAGTCAGAATCCTGTGCTCAGCCATCCCCATAGTGCTAGTGCCCCTACAGATATAAACAGAAAGGAGTTTTAACTAACTTCCTGGGTATTTAACTGGTTCCATGATACAGCTTTCTCCACACAGAAGATTTCACATAAATGTCACTAAAGGGGATAAAAGGGTACCCAAGATACAAATCAACAAAAACTGTCACACGTTGCTGGTGGAAACGCAAAATAATAAAGCTACTCTGGAAAACAGTTTGACACATGACCCAGCTATCACACCACTGGGTATTTATTCTATGGAAACTATATTCAAGTAAAACCTATAAAGTAACATTCACAGAAGGATTACTGCAATTGCCAAAAAATGGAAAAAAACATAATGTCCTTCAATAGGTGAATGGATAAACTGCGTGACATAGCCAAATGATAGAACACTATTCAGCAACAAAAAGAACTATTAAAATACAAAACAGACCAGGTGTGGTGGCTCAAGCCTGTAATCTCAGCACTTTGGAAGGCTGAGGTGAGGACTGCCTGAGTCCAGGGGTTCGAGAACAGCCTGGACAACTTGGCAAAACCTCGTCTCTACAAAAAAAAATCAAAAGTTAGCCGCGTGGTGGTGCATGCCTGTAGTTCCAGCTACTTGGAAGGCTGAGGTGGAAGGATCAGCTGAGCCCAGCAGGTCGAGGCTATGGTAGCCAGGAGCGTGCTACTGCCCTCCAGCTTGGGTGACAGAATGAGATGCCAACACAAATAAATAAATAAATAAATATGCTGACCTCAACACCATAATGGAACAAATTTTACTATACCATAATTTTTAATCAAAAATTTTTTAACGATTCTCATTAAAATTACAGTAAAGTTTCAATGAAATTTAACAAACATTTATAAACAGCACACTCAAAATACTTTTATACAAAAGTAGAAAGATAACTCCTATGGCTCTAAAGAAACTTAAAAGAGAACCTATCACCTAGCCTGGGCAACGTTATAAGACCTCATCTCTACCAAAAATAAAAATAAAAAAAATTTTTTAAATTAGCCATGCATGGTGGTATGCACACTACTCAAGAGGCTGAGGCGGAAGGTTCGCCTGACGCAGGAGATCCAGGCTGTGGTGAGCCATGATCATGTCATTGCATTGCAGCGTGGATGACAGAGACCCCAACTCAAAAAAAAAAAAAAAAACCTATCATGCACACATAACTAATCAGTACAAATCAGGCTTTGAAAAGGGTCATGAGGGAAGAATCTAGGAACAGGGAGGAAAGCAGGAAGAGTCTGGAGGAATCATAGCAGAGCAGGAACTGGGCTGAAGAGCTGAAGCAGGGCATGGCCAGGGCCCAGGAGGAAAGTGAGAAAGGTTTCCTGTGCTGCCCCTGCCCAGGAGGAGCATCTATCTTGATCTGAGAAACGAAACGCAAACTTAATAAGTCTCAGCCTCTTGCTTTAACTTAGCAGCGTGGAAAGTGTGAGAAATTAGATATATTTAATTCAGAAATAGTACCCAAAAAAGTAAGACACTGAAGAGGAAAAAACAAACAAGCAGCAGCCAATGGAAAGTGAGAATAAGCTAATGTGGACTATGGAAAGCCCCTGGCCTGACAATGGGGCACTATCCTTTCAAATCTCTCCACAGGACCTTGAGAGGAAGCAGGCTTTGTTGTCTCCAGTTTACTAAGGTGGGAACTGTGGCCAGAACACAAAGCTCAGGGGAAAGCACAGGTGCTGGCTCTGATTGGCAGACTCCACCCAGCTCATGGTCTACCATCCACAGCCCAGGGTCCAGACCCCAGTCACGGCCTGTTCATGTGTGGTCCAAAAGGCGAAGAAAGGATTTTACATTTTTAGATGATCAGAAAAAAATGAACAAAAGAAAAATAATTATTTCTTGAGCTGCAAACATTATGTGAACTCCACCTTTGGATCTATAAATACAGTTGTACTGGAACACAGCCATGCACACTGGTTTAGTACTATCTATGGCTACTCTGGCATTAAAATTAGCCATGGTTATGACACAGACCATACGGTTCACAAAGTTTAGAATATTTATCATCTGGTCCTTTACAGAAAGTTTCCTAACCCTGTCTACATTGGGCTACAAATTTTAAAAATAAAACAAATGAAAATTCTTCATTTTGAACTCAGTATGAGATAGAAAAGAACAGGAATTAAGTAGGAAAGCTTGACCTCGAGGGTTTTATCTTAAGTAAGCAACTGCTTGCCATCTCCACTTCTGCTGTAAGCAAGCAGCTACATGCCATTTTCCTTAACTGCAATCTCTGTTTCTGTAAACATGCTTTGTTACAACTCACATGAAAATGTCCATAAAAATGTCTGCTTCAATGCTTGTTGTAGAAGTAGAAGTTAACTGTTCCTGGTCCTAAATTTAAAATTGTAAACCCACCAATGACAAACCCATGTATGTTGTAACCAAAAAGCTCTATAAAAGCAGCTTGAAACTGAGGGTCAAAGCTCAGGTTTTGGGAAGCTACTCCACCTGAGACTTCTGGAATACCTTCGATTCTCCTCTCAGTCTCCGTGCCTTTTCTCAGTGCATTCATTTCTGTTCCTAGTGAGTTGCTGCAGTTGCTGTAATAAGTACACTAGAACACTGGTAATATAATCTCTTCTTCAGGATGAAAAGTTCCAACAGTCACCAGGGAGCAGACAAGAAGCATCACCAAATACACCTCAGTGTTATTCTCAGGAGCATAAATTAGAACACTTCACAGCAACAAAAGCAGGATGAAGTCACTGGAGGCTGGGGAACAGCCAAGAAGAATAAGCACTACCAGCTCAAAGATGCATACACATTAGGTCTGGTGTTCGTCTACTCTCCAGGGTTCAAAGTTTCCAGATAGAAAACAGAGCACAAATACCCAAACACACTGCAAATTATAGAATGCTAGAGAGAAGGAAAAGTGGGGGCTGAGCTTCCTAAGGCCCCGGGCTATATCCTGAGGGGACAATGAGGGCAGGAGCAGGGGAGCAGACCTCAGGTATTAATAAGAAACAATAACTTGAAACAGTAAAAGGATATAATCTAGACTAGGCTGGGCTTGTCCTTTGTGGTTACACAACCCCAAAGGGAAACACAAAAGCTTAGTGCCTAGGAGGGAGATTTTTTTCCTTATCAGTAGGCCCAGGAAATTCTAAATGTGATTACAGAAGAAAGTAAGGACAGTTTATTCCAGAAGAAAGTGCACATTATTAGAAACAACTATTTCTCAGAAACAAACTATGACTAAATCAACCTTGACAACAGTAAGAACCTACCCAAAGGTAGCTGTGTGTGAAAGAAAGTCATCAATCCCTTTGGGAAAACACAGAAAACTGAAAGAAACCTGCAAGGAAATTAAAAGAAAACTGCATTTAAGGAACTTCTACTCTAATCTGTATGTTCCTTACGATTAGCTACCAAACAACTAAAATTAAAATACACAGTCTTAAAAATAAAATTTGGTAAGTATAAACCTATCTGTAAAAAAAGTATTTTCTAATAATAAGAAGCAAACATCATGCCACATTAAAAATAGAAACTTTTACTGAATGCCAAAAAAAGTCCCCAAAAACCCCATTCAGTTGGGATCTACATAAAGAACAATTATGCTTTGCTTTCTAACCACATGATTTTTAAAAGAACAAAGGATAGAAAAAAAATCCATCAAATGTAATGAATAAAAATATACTTTGGAATTTTCCAAGTAATTAGCTTTTCTTAGAGCATCTTTTAGAACTACTGTTCCAGGGAAAACACTTTGGGAAACATTTTCATTCATTAGCAAAGATTTGGAGAACTAAGAAGAATTAAAAACTTTTAAAAATATACAGAACACCGGGCACAGTGACTCACACCTGTAATCTCAGCACTTTGGGAGGCTGAGACGAGAGGATTACTTCAGTCCAGGAATTTGAGACCAGCCTGGGCAACACAGTGAGACCTCATCTCTACAAAAACTCAAAAAATTAACTGGGCATAGTGGAACACACTTGTAGTCCCAGCTACTTGGGAGGCTGAGGTGGAAGGACTGCCTGAGCCCAGGAGGTCAAGAAAATGGTGAGCCGTGCTATTTATTAAAAAATAAATATACTTATGTATATATGTATATATGGGGGTGCCAAAAAAAGTATACACATTTTAAGTATGACGATCACTCAAAAGATAGCATTAATCAAATGATTGCTAGCATCACCATGTGACAGGCAGGACAGTCAAAGAAAATGGTAGAAGCAAGTCGAACTCAGTGGCTCTGCCTGTAATCCTGTGCCTTTGGGAGGCTGATGTGAGTGGATTGCCTGAGTCCGCGGGTTCGCGGCCCGTCCAGGCAACTTGGTGAGACCTCATCTCTACAATAAATCAAAAATTAGCTGGGTATGGTAGCGTGCCTTGTAGTTCCAGTTACTTGGAAGGCTAAGGCGGAAGGATCGCACGAGCCCAGCAGGTCGAGGCTGCGATGGCCAGGAGCGTGCCACTGCACTCCAGTCTGGGC
>NW_007258935.1:233488-238007 GCF_000164805.1 Carlito syrichta | reverse complement strand
CCGCGGGCTCAGGCAATCCACTCATCTCAGCCTCCCAAAGGCGTGGGATTACAGGCTGAGCCACCGAGCCCGGCTGTGTGTACATTTTTGATACCTCCTGTATATACACTACATACACACACACACAGAATGAACTACTGATACATGCCCCCCAAAAAAGGTGAAAATCAAAAGTGTTATGCAGAGTGAAAGAAGTCAGACACAGAAGAGTATACATGACTACATGATTCCATGTGCATGAAATTCTAGAACAGGCAAGCTCATCTATGGTGGAAAAAGACCAGTGGCTGCTTCTGAACAATGGAGGCAGTGATGGTCCTAGGAGGGACATCCTGAATAGCAGTAATACTGATAAAGACTTAGGTTACACAGTTACATTCTTAAAACTTGAGGAATGGTAAGCTTAAAATATGCACATTTCATTATACATAAATTTTACCTGAAAGACAACTACTACTACAACTAAACTACAACTACAACTAAACAACTACAACTAAAGTGCAGTTAAAGACAGCATGAAGTGACAGGACCTGGAGGTGGTTGTGCTACAGCTCACTGCATATATCCTTCAGTTATTCTATGTGTGTAAGGACATTTTAAAATAAATACCAGAAAAAACAAGGATAGCTTTGCTAGATATTGTAACTGGAAAGATATACTAATACCTTTTCCCATGTATTTTTAAGTGGACACTATCCCAATTCATTCTACAAAAAGAACAAGAAATACTTTCTAAAGTAGTAGCTTGATCCATCTTGATGACTTTCAAGTAGTGGTACCAACAGACTTCAGCAATGGCTCTCAACCAGGGTTTTTCAGATTCAACAAGTTTGGGATGAGTAAAGGCATTTACTTCTTTTAAACCTCGGTGGCGATTCATAGCCA
This sequence comes from Carlito syrichta, assembly GCF_000164805.1. Lineage (NCBI taxonomy): Eukaryota > Metazoa > Chordata > Mammalia > Primates > Tarsiidae > Carlito > Carlito syrichta. Next base: position 237,122 of record NW_007258935.1, on the reverse strand, counting down.
AAATCAAGAACAACCAAATAATACAGCCATACTGAGTTTTCATAAACACAGGTCTCAATTAGAATAGTTCATTTGGTTGGACACGGTGGCTCATACCTATAACACCAGGACTCTGGGAGGCCAAGGGGAGAGGATCACTTAAGCCCAGGAGTTTGAGACCAGCCTAGACAACACACAGCGAGACCTGGTCTCTACAAAAAGAAAAAAAAGAGTCAAAAAATTTGCTGGGTGTGGAGGTACATGCCTGTAGTACCAGCTACTCAGGAGGTTGAGGCAGAAGGACTGCCTGACCCTAAGAGGTCAAGGCTATGGTGAGCCATGATCACGCCACTGTACTTCAGTCTGGGCAACAAGGTGAGATCCCAACTCAATTTAAAAAAAGACAGTTCACTGGCATTTCCTTACAGGCCAAAGGCTTCCAAAAAGTATTTTATACACTCCCACAAGAGAGTTATAGATGAAAATTTTCAGAAATAATTATCTTCTCTCAATCACGTAATAATCAATATTTGTAGTTAGCTAAGACAAGACTTAAGACTTGTTCCAAACTTAAACAAAGAAATATTAACCAGTTCCAATAAACTGCAAACTAGATGCTGGAAAAGAACACCACAAATGTAGCAAGGTGGTTTTACACAGAAAGTATCTTTAAGTCACACAAAACAATAAAATCCAGACAGCTTGCAATATTAACTATCATTTTAGACAACGGTCACCAAAGTGAAAACAAACAAAGTTTCAAAGAGTTATGCTCAAATGTTTCTGTTCCTATCGCACATTATAAAATTTCTATAAATGCCATTTCTAATGGTCTTTATTAAATAAAAAATACTGGTTAAAGATTCTTACCTTTTCTAGGAGGGAGCTCTCCGTTCTGGGTTAATTCTGTCCCAGTATATACAATTTCTCCGTCTTTAACCATTTCATTCCACAGACCACAGAGTCCATCTCTTGTGAACGCAAGCTGGCAATAATAAACAAGACAAACTTACAGAGTGTTTATATACAGCAATTCTCAAAAAACGATATTTTAAAAAACTCATTTCCCTTTATTCAATCATTAATAAATCAATAATTCATTCACTAAATCAGTGGTTGGGCTAGCTGCAGTGGCATGAGTTTTATGAGGCTGAGGTGAAACAATCATTTAAGACCAGGAGTTCAAGGCTGTAAATGGGTTATGATTGTGCCACTGCAACAGACCAAGATCCTGTTTCTCAAAAAAAAGGTTTTAAAGCCTGGTGCTATGGCTCACACCTATAATCCCAGCACTTTGGGAGGCCAAGGTGAGAAAATTGCCTGAGCTCACAGGTTCGAGGCCAGCCCAGGCAACTTGGCGAGACCTCATCTCCACAATCAATCAAAAAATTAGCCGGGCATGGCGGCTTGCACCTGTAGTTGCAGCTACTTGGAAGGTTGAGGCAGAAGGATCGCCTGAGCCCAGCAGGTCAAGGCTGCAGTGGCCGTAAGCATGCCACTGCACTCCAGCCTGGGCAAGAGAGTGAGACTCCCAACACACACACAAAAAAGTTTTTAATTAATAAATAAAAGCTGGGCTCGGTGGCTCAGCCTGTAATCCCGCACCTTGGGAGGCTGAGGTGAGTGGATTGCCTGAGCCCGCGGGTTCGAGACCCACCTGGGCAACTTGGCAGGACCTCATTTCTACAATAAATCAAAAAATTAGCCGAGTGTGGTAGCGCACGCCTGTAGTTCCAGTTACTTGGAAGGCTGAGGCAGAGGAATCGCTGGAGCCCAGCAGGTGGAGGCTGCAGTGGCCAGGAGCGGCCACTGCACTCCAGTCTGGGCGACAGAGTGAGACTCCAACTCAATAATAAATAAATAAAAATAAATCAGTGATTGAATATATTTCTGTATTCAATCAATTTAATAAAAGCTATCTAAGCAGATGTGCAAAGTGGCTCACATATGCAATCTCAGTGCTCTGGGAGGCCTAGGCAGGGGAACTGCTGGAGTCCAGAATTTCAAGACTATCCTGGGCAGCATAGCAAGACTCTACCTCTACAAAAAATGTAAAAACACAGCCAAGGCATGATGGCATGAACCTGTAGTCCCAGCTACTCAGGAGGCTGAGGCGGGAGGTCCACTTTTGAGCCCAGGAGTTCGAAGCTACAATGAGCTATGATCATGCCACCGCACTCCAGCACAGGTAATCAAGTGAGACAGCAACTCAACCAAAGAAAATTATTCAAGAAATATAAGTGAAAAAGACACAGTGCATAATAGTGTATATGCTATGCTAACTTTTGAGTAAGATGCAAAAAAAAAAAGACACACACGTGTGTGTGCTCTGAAATGATAAACCAAAACACCAATTACTACCTATGGGGAGACAGAGAGGAAACAGTGAAGGCAGCAGGGACCAAAGAAAGTCAAACTGTGAGTATACTTTATATGCCTTTGCTTCTAAAACATATAAATAGGCTTTCATCTTCAAAAATTAAAATTAAGTCAAAAGTAAAAACTACAACTAGTAAAAAGCAAATTAGCCTATGTGTATAAAAAGAAAAGTTATTTCAAGGGACTTCTGAAACATGCATCATTAGTGGAATACCCTCTAAGGGAAAACAAAATCTTAAACTTTACTCACTGGTTTTAGTGATAATCATAATACTGATATTATAATTTAAAACTCTCATGTATGTTGTATAATAAAGCAATATTGATATAATAGAACACATTTATGACAAAGTATGTGAATGTTACTATAAACTAAGATTTTAAGTATAAAAGAGATCAAATGAAAGAAACTTTCTAAAACAATTTGAATTGGAAATCTCGCTATGAACTTCATTTTTTAATATATCTGCTCTGTCTTTGTAAAGAACTAGAATCAACAGTATCCTGAAAGCAAGCACCCAGATATTGGCCTCTAAGTTCCACTTCCCACTAAAACATCAGGGCTCTGGGGGTCAATTTGAGGGGAGGAGACAAGGGGAGCAAATGCAGACAAGAAGAACCTGAAAATTTTTTTTTCCTGGAAAAAAAGTTGCTCAGACTGATGGGGATTTCTGGCCAAATTTAGAACAATTGTGACCATCAAAATACACAATTGTAATGGACTGCAAGAGTAAGTAGAAATACATGAGTTCATAATAATATTCAAAGAAAAAAACAAGGATGCCCTTGCTTATCAGCATTTGTGAGTCAGAAAAGGCTTTCCAGAGCAAGTGTGAGCGCAGAGTGAGGGAATGGGGTGTTTCAGACACTAGGGAAGGTGTCCATTCTGAAATCCTCAGATGCAACAAGCCCTCTTCTCTAACATAAAGGACATTTTAAATTAAAAGAGACATATCCACTTGCCCGTCATTTAATGGAAGGCAGGGTCTTTTCTCTCTGTGCACAAGCAACTCTACAACTCATTCATTATCATCATGCTATCTGGTACCACCTTCAGGACGTCTGAGTTTCTTTTGGCCAGGTGCAGTGGCTCATACCTATAATTCCAGCACTTTGGGAGGCTAAGGTGAGAGGACTGCCTGAGCCCACAAGTTTGAGACCAGCCTGGGCAACCTGACGAGACCTCATCTCCACAATGAGTAAAAAACTAAATAAGTCGGGCTCGGTGGCTCAGCCTGTAATCCCGCGCCTTTGGGAGGCTGAAGTGAGTGGATTG
>NW_007258935.1:226654-233319 GCF_000164805.1 Carlito syrichta | reverse complement strand
TGCACTCCAGTCTGGGCGACAGAGTGAGACTCCAACTCAAAAAATAAAAAAAATAAATAAACTAAATAAATAAAAAATTAGCTGGACATGGTAGGGCATGCTTGTAGTCCCAGCTACTTGGAAGGCTGAAGTGGAAGGATCACCTGAGCCCAGCAGGCCAAGGATGCGGTGACCATGAGAGTGCCACTGCACTCCAGCCTGGCAACAGAGTGAGACTCCAACTCAAAAGTACATAAATAAATAAAATGGAGCAAGACTTGAAGGACACTTCATGAGCAATCTCAGCAGAGAATTCTAGATTTTAAGACTTTTTTTGTTTATTGCCTTGCTAAGCTATGGCCAGGCAATGTTTCCAGACTTTAGCCCCTTCACCTACTTTGGGAAGGTGAATCTCCTCTTTCTCTCTCTCTCTCTCATTTACATTCTAAGTAAACTATATTTTCTAACCTAAAAAAAAAAAAGACTTTTTATCCAGGCCTTTACAGTTCTCTCCCACCTCACCAGCACAGGGAAGTTTTCAGTACTTTTATACATATTATTGGCAGTCAACCAAACTCTAAAATGCCCCCTCCCTGGATTCTGGCCCCCTGGTGTACACACACACCCTGTGTAATCCCTTCCTGGAGTGGGGAGAACTGTACACAGAATAGGATGTTGCACCTGTGTCTAGGCTGTGTTTTTTCCATGGCAAAAGTGAAAGGATTCCGCACACATAATCAAGGTTCCAAGTCAGTTGCTTGCTAGTTAATCAATAGGAAGATTATCCTGGGGGCCTGTTTAGTAAGAGGAAAGCCCTTTAAAGAGAGACCAAGCCATCCTGAAAAGATGTTCTCCCATGGTCTTGAAGAAGCTAGCAGCCAGCTTGTTAACTGCCTATAAGATGGGGCAGCCACCCAAAGCCTGGACTTCAATCCCACAACCACAAGGAACCCACTTCAGCCAAAGAGCCCCAGGCTGCAATGCAAATGCAGCCCAGCCAGCACCCTACTGCAGTCTCATGGGACTCAAAGCAGAGGACAGGACTAAGCCATGGCCAGACTCCCAAACCACAGAAACTGAGACTGTAGTCTCAAGTGACCTGTTTCCTCACAGGTCACCTTTGCCTTAAAGTAGCAACTATCAATGCAATGGATGAAGACAAAGAAGGACGAAAGCAGAAACAGGGAAATTAATTAGGAGGCCATTACCAAGGGTCCAAAAAAGAAAGGATGACAGTCTAAGCCAAGGCAGGGAAAAGAGAGGATTTAAAATTATTTCAGTTCAAATGGGTCAGATCAGATGTGAAAGTGGAAAACAAGAGGCAGGGACAGAAGAGGAATGAGAATTCGTTCCATTTTATCCCCTGAAATTTGCACCAACTACTGAACATAAAATGGAGCTTCTCCCCACCCACCCATCGCAAACATAAATCAAGATCTTAGCAGAGCATCCAGGGCCAAGGCTCAAATCTGAAAGTGGCCAGTACATGGACCATAAGTGATGTCCTGGAGGAGATGCCGTACCTATAAAGAGGGCAGACCACTGCTCAGCCCCAACTGCACTCTGAGACTGCCCCAGACAGGCTGGGCTCCATGCCTGGTTGAGAAACACTGGTGATTAGAGGAGCCACTAATTTTTTTTAAAAGAAAATTTAAACATTTAAAAACTAAGTCACCAGGCGTGGTGGCTCACTCCTATAATCCCAGTATTTTGGGAGGCTGAAGCGAAAAGATGCCTGAGTCCAGGGGTTCAAGATCAGTCTGGGCAACTTGGTGAGGCCTTGTCTCTACAACAAATCAAAAAAATTAGCTGGGCATGGTGGCACACACCTGTGGTTCCAGCTACTTGGAAGGCTGAGGTAGAAGGATCACCTGAGCCCAGCAGGTCGAGGCTGTGGTGGCCACGGGCATGCCACTGTACCCTCTCTGCAGGTGCAGCATCTCTTCCAGGACACCACTTGTGGTCCATGTGCCAGCCACTTTCAGATTTGAGCCCTTGGCCCTGGACGCTCTGTTGCCTGGGCAACAGAATGAGACTCCTACTCAAAAATAAATTAAATTAAATTAAATTTAAAAATAAAAGCTAAGCCAAAAAGGAAGCTCAATTTACATGGAAACAAGAATGACCACCGCAGTCTGTTCTTTTCTTTTTTTTTTTTGAGTTGGAGTCTCACTCTGTCGCCCAGACTGGCGTGCACGCTCCCGGTCACCGCAGCCTCGACCTGCTGGGCTCCGGCGATCCTTCTGCCTCAGCCTTCCAAGTAGCTGGAACTACAGGTGCGCTCTACTATGCCCGGCTAATTTTTTGATTTATTGTAGAGATAAAGTTGCCCAGGCGGGTCTCGAACCCGCAGGCTCAGGCAAAGCCTGTTCTTTTATCATCTCAGTAATGTCGGGGGGAATAGAATAGGGCGGAAGTTGTGTGGGTGACAAGGAACTCTTTCTTGGAAGGTGAAGCCTGCAATTCTGGAGGGACACACTTTGTGGAAGCCTCCTAGGAACAGATGAGCCAAAGACAGAAACGAGGCATGACTCAAGCAAGTACCATGCAAAGAACAACATCTCAAAGGAATCAGACGACACAGAAACACTACTGAGGCAGTAAGGACAGCTTTCCCTGGTTTTAGTACTACCTCTGACAGTATGAACAGGGGTGGAGTGTGGACAGATGAAAATGAGCCCAGGAGAAGAGCGCTCCAGGAGGTCAGGCAGGGAAGCACCATCCTGGAGAGGAGCCTGGGAACCGGAAAACAGCCATGGCGTTGGCCAAGAGCAAGGATGTGACGGAAATAAAAACCACTTCAATTTGTAAACTGAGTGTCTGATCAGCTTGTCTTCATTAGTAGCAACTTACGTAAAAGTTCTAGTAGGTGATAATATAGGCTCTAAAATTTTCACTTGATTTTTTTGGCATAGATTTTAATAGCAGAATTGGACCAAAAGCCCTTTTCCAGCCGGGCACAGTGGCTCAAGCCTGTAATCCCAGCACTTTGGGAGGCCACGATGAGAGGGCTGCCTGAGCCTACGGATTTGAGACCAGCCTGGGCAACTTGGTGAGACCTCATCTCTATGATAAATAAAATTAGCTGAGAGTGATAGTGCGCACCTGTTGTTCTGGCTACTTGGAAAGTTGAGGCAGAAGGATTGCCAGAGCACAGCAGGTCGACATTGGGGTAGCCATGAGTGTGCCACTGCATTCCAGTCTGCACAACGTAGTGACTCCAAGTCAAAAAAAATCTTTTCCAGTTTTCTCTCACATTTTTACCTCACAACACTGAAATGACACAGCAAGTAAAGGTCTGTTCATCATCAAAAGACCCCAGCAAGAGGGGCAGAGACAGTAAGTACTTTTTAAAAGACAGTAAGCCAAGCGGTGGCTCAGCCTGTAATCCTGCACATTGGGAGGCTGAGGTGAGTGGATTGCCTGAGCCCACGGGATCGAGACCCGCCTGGGCAACTTGGCGAGACCCCATCTCTACAATAAATCAAAAAATCAGCTGGGCGTGGTAGCGCATGCCTGTAATTCTGGCTACTCAGAAGGCTGAAGCGGAAGGATCGCCAGAGCCCAGTAGGTTGAGGCTGTGGTGGCCGGGAACGGCCACTGCACTCCAGTCTGGGTAACAGAGTGAGACTCCAACTCAAAAAAAAAAAAAGAAAGACAGTAAACTGGAGCTCAGAAGTTCAATCACTTGTCTAAGACCACACAATACTGAGGCTGTGAACTGTGGAACTTAAGAGAAGGCCTGACTCCAAAGTGTGCTCTCCCCACCCACACCTGCAGCAGACAGAGCCACCAAACAGGGTCACATAAGCAGACCCTTCAAACATTTATTAAAATGACAGGCCAGGCTCAGAGGCTCAGCCTGTAATCCCAGCACTTTGGGAGGCCGAGGTGAGAAGACTGCCTGAGCCCATGGGTTCAAGACCAGCCCAGGCAACTTGGCAAGACCTTGTCTCTACAATAAATCAAAAATTAGTCAGGCATGGTAGTGTGTGCCTGTAGTTCTGGCTACGTGGAAGGCTGAGGCAGAAGGATCACCAAAGTCTAGCAGGTCGACACTGGGATGGCCGTGAGTGTGCCACTGCACTCCAGCCTGGGCAACAGAGTGAGATTTCAACTCAAAAAAGCAAATAAAATAAAATGACAACTTTGGAACTGCAGATTTAGGCAATATAATTGAAAAGAATTATAGGACATATGAATAAATTGCATTTTGATGAGCTTCTAGATGAGAAGATGTTTATTTTTCATGTCTTTAAAACTTGCCTAAAATGTAATGTGCTCAAATATTTGCAGGTGGCTAAAGTAAAGGTATATGGTTTTCTTCCTTAATCCTGCAGAAAACCATTTACTAAGCACCTACTAAACGGAGGACAACAGATCAGTTCCAAAAAATTGTTAAGAACAGATTCCTGGAACAAAGGAAAGGCCAGACAAGAACATGAAGTACATCTGTTGAAGACATCACAGAAGCACCAAGGGCATGAGGAAGAGCAGGCCTGAGACGCAGAGAGGAGCAGGGCAGAGACTGGAGCAAAGCACAGATGCTGAGGCAAGGCTAAGGGCTGGAACCCACACAGGAGATGGCAGACTGGTAAGCGCTCCATGCCTGAGCTGAAACCTCCAGGGCCACACACCAGTTCGAGTTAGAAGTGGACCAGCCTCCACGGGGAACCAGCACGGTTTTTAGGCCTCTCAATTTCCAAACTGCAGGTGACCTGGGATTGCCAGCACTCCTAGCCTAGAACATCCTCTCTGAAGAAAGACATCATTATCTAGAGCATCAATTCGTCACTACAATATTGCATAGGCAATATCTGGAACACACACAAAAATGATGATAAAGAGACAAGACTGGAAAATGAAAACAAGTATTAAATATTAAATGACACAAACAGACCAAGAGCGGATCCTAAAAACAGAAATATAGACACAGACTTTGAACTAGAAAGAGGTACATGAGAAAGGAACGGAGGTGCTAACACTCACTCGGCAGATGCCAGCACAGGGCAGTGGGGGAAGGAGAGAGAGAGCTAGACGAGGAGATACAGTCAGCAACCGTGGGGCACCTGTTAGGATGACGGTGGGCAGGGAGAGCTTTTGCATTTTTCAATGGTTGAAAAATAAAGGATTAAAAACATTTCAACACGTGAAAATTATATAACATTCAATTTCAGCATCTTTACAGGAAACGGCCACACTCATTTACCTTTGACTGCTTCCGCACAACAGCCCAGGTGAGTAGCCATAAAGAGCACACCTGGCTGGGCACAGTGGCTCAAGTCTGTAATCCCAGCACTTTGGGAGGCCAAGGTGAGGGGACCCCAAAGCCCACGGGTTCAAGGACACCCTACCTTGGCAACTTGGTGAGACCTCATCTCTACAATAAATTACAAAAAAAAAATTAGCCAGGCATGGTAATGCACGCCTATTAATTCCAGCTACTTGGAAGGCTGAGGCGGAAGGACTGCCTGACCCCAGCAGGTCGACACTGGGGTGGCAGTGAGTGTGCCACTGCACTCCAGCCTGGGTGACAGAGTGAGACTCTGACTCAAAATATATATATAATTATACCTCAATTATCTTAAAAACGTGGAAATTCTAGAAAAAATACCATACCTATAGTTAAAAATTTAAACTCAATGAATTTGATTTAAAAGACTGGGAAGGCCTATGCTTCCTTTTATGTCAAGAATTCTTTAGAAATTACACCCCTGCTGTAACCAACTAGAAAACCAGACAGAGTGTATCAAAAAGCTGTTTTCTAACACTGGATGACAGACAGGCCACAGCTGTGACCTGTGAGCAAAGAGAAGCACAGAAGTAGCCTCCCAGCCACAGGACAGGAAGCCACACTGAGCCCAGAGGTCCTGATGCCACAGGAGGTAGATAAGTCACAGGTTGGTCAAGTGACAGGGTACCGGAGAGGAGAGCAGGCTCTGGAGATGGGCAGAGGGGACGGAACCTTGGAGCCTTTGTTAAGTCCTGATCTGGGCATACGCTGCAAAAACTACTCAATGCTGGGCAAAGCAACACTAGAAAGGAATAGGCAGAAACTCCATAACTGCCAGTATGGGAAAAGCATGTATTTCCATAAACCAGAATGGAAAGACCTCCCAACACACCAAACACCAGGTGGAGTCCTAAGAAGAGTATTGCCTCTGCAATGTGGATAAACTAGCAAAGAGTAAAGGCTGTGTGGATCAGCACTACCAAACCTTATGATCAAGCTTTGAAAAGATCAAACTGAGGCCGGGCGCAGTGACTCAAGTCTGTAATCCCAGCACTTTGGGAGGCTGAGGTGAGAGGTCCAGGGGTTTGAAACCAGCCTGGGCAACTTGATGAGACCTCGTCTCTATAATAAATCTAAAAATTAGCCGGGTGTGGTGGCTTCAGCCTATACTTCCAACTATTTGGAAGGCTGAGGCAGAAGGTTCATCTGAGCCCATCAGGTCAAGGTTGTGGTGGGCTGTGAGTGTGACACTGCACTCCAGCCTGGGCAACGGAGTGAGACTCTGACTCAAAAAAAAAAAAAAAGATCAACCTGAACCCAAGCAACTGACATGCATGCCAGAACAAAACTAACACTCTCTAAAGAAATAAAACAAAATCTAGTACATAGTATTTACAATGTCTACCATTTTTTTTTTTTTTGAGTTGGAGTTTCACTCTGTCGCCCAGACTGG
>NW_007258935.1:219497-226551 GCF_000164805.1 Carlito syrichta | reverse complement strand
CCTTCCAGTAGCTGGACTACAGGCGTGCGCTACCATGCCCGGCTAATTTTTTGATTTATTGTAGAGATGAGGTCTCGCCAAGTTGCCCAGGCGGGTCTCGAACCCGCAGGTTCAGGCAATCCACTCACCTCGGCCTCCCAAAGTGCTGGAATTACAGGCTGAGCCACTGAGCCCAGCAATGTCTACCATTTTATAAAACATAAGTAGGTATGCAAGCATGTCCCTATAACCAGAGCAATCAATCAACAGAAATGACAGTCAATCAACATAAATAGATATGGGACTGATGGAGATGATGAAATTAACAAAAAAAATTAAAAGCTCTATTATAGAAATGCTCCCTGTGCTCACAAATCTAGAGGAAAACACCAATATGATCAGGAGTGAAGCAGATGATACAAAAAGAACCCAAATGGAACCTTCAAAAATGAAAAAACTAAAGTAAAAACACTGTTAGATGAGATTAACAGATTAGAAATCACAGAAGTTACACCATAATCTACAACGTCTAAGCACAGAGCTATTGTGTTCTATGCTCTCTGCCTTCAACGCTCATGTGGTCTAGATTTTTTACACATAATGTTAAGTTCAATATCCACCACCAGACCTATGTTGATTCATACCCATTCAGTTGCCAAAGATCTTTCTCTGCCCAATTCCTCAGGAAGGGCTCAAAGGATAACAATATCTCCTGAATTATTGCTCATTGATAAGTTTGGGTGTCCTTTTTACCTTAAAAATCTGTTTTGCTGGAACATAAAATCTTTGACTCACATTTTCTTTCCTTGAGTGCCTTAAATATATTACTCAATTTTCTTTTTTCTCTTTTTTACTCAATTTTCTTCTGCATAAAGAATTGTTGTCCAAGTCTGATGGTAGACTCACTGTCTTTACCTTATAACTAGTATCATAAGGTAAATTATTTTCCAAGAAACAAAGTTAAAAGGTAGTTCTTAAAAGAAAAAAAGGCAGCTGGGCTCGGTGGCTCAGCCTGTAATCCCAGCACTTTGGGAGGCTGAAGTGAGTGGATTGTCTGAGCCCGCGGGTTCAAGACCTGCCTGGGCAACTTGGTGAGACCTCATCTCTACAATAAAATAAAAAATTAGCTGGGCGTAATAGTGCAGCCTGTAGTTCCAGCTACTTGGAAGGCTGAGGCGGAAGGATCGCCAGAGCCCAGCAGGTCGAGGCTGCGGTGGCCGGGAGCAGCCACTGCACTCCAGTCTGGGCAACAGAGTGAGACTCCAACTCAAAAACAAAAAGGAAAAAGGAAAAAAGGCTAATAAGATGTATAAAACCCTGACAAGATTGACCCAAAATACAGAGAATATACAAATAACCAAAATAACGAACAAAGAAGTTAGCAGGCTGGGTGCAATGGCTCATGTCTGTAATCCCATAACTTTGGGAAGGCAAGGCAGGAGGACTGCTTGAGCACAGATGTTCAAGACCAGTCTGGGCAACACAGTGAGGCCTTCTCTCTACAAACTTTTTTTTTTTAATTAGCTAGATATAGTGGCATATGCCTGTAATCCCAGCTACTTGGGAGAATGAGAGGCAGGAGGGGTAAGGTTAGGAGGTCAAGGTTGCAGTAAACCATGATTGTGTCACTGTACTCCAGTCTGGGCAACAGATTGAGACTCCAACTCAAAAAAAAAAAAAGTGGGCGATGATATCTATCCTATAGATAGAAAAGTTATCACAAGAAATCATTGTGATTTTACCCTAATTAATTTGAAAATTTGGAGGTATTTGCTAGATAGGGAATTTGAACCAAGTCTTGATAAAGTCTTCGAAAAGACTAGAGCAGAAAGGAGACAGGATACTCTAAATACTGGGGGTGGGAAGTGCAAATGACAAAGTACAGAAAGAACTCAACACCAGGAGAGAACAGGTGGCCTTCTTCTCTGAACTTCCCAGAATTCCACACATGCCTCCACAAGGGCATTCACTCTTAGCTGTTATATTTACATGGCATCATTCTGATTCTCCTCTGACCCATAGCCTAGCATCATCTCATGGGCAGAGACTGTCTCCTGTTCATCTTTATCATTCAGTAACCCTTCATCTTCATTCTGGTCTAGGCACCGTTGCTCAGTTACAGATATGAGAAGAGGTAGTACCAGCCCTTGTAGAACTCAACAGCTCACAGTGATCATGGCTGACCAGCCATGCGCACCACCAGCACAGCTCACATCACATCATCCCTATCTGGGTAGTGTCTGTTTTTCATCCTCATCTCCCTGATGCTTAGCACAATAACAGGGCACATTTTCAAGGAATGTTTGCAGAATAAATTCATACATATTTTTTTTAAAAAAAGAGATAGTCAGCCAGGCTCGGTGGCTCAGCCTGTAATCCCGTGCTTTGGGAGGCTGAGGTGAGTGGATTGCCTGAGCCCACGGGTTCGAGACCCGCCTGGACCACTTGGCAAGACCTCATCTCTACAATATATCAAAAATTAGCCAGGCATGGTAGCGCTCGCCTGTAGTTCCGGCTGCTTGGATGGCTGAGGCGGAAGGATCGCTGGAGCCCAGCAGGTCGAGGCTGCGGTGGCCAGGAGAGTGCCACTGCACTCCAGTCTGGGCAACAGAGTGAGACTCCAACTCAAAAAAAAAAAAAAAATTATTCAAAACTGAGTATTTAACCCCTTAAAAGGTTAAAAAATGGAGACTGCAAAGGAAAAGTACAATATACAGAAAAACAACTTGCATGTTAGAGAAGATTGTTAATTTACTTAGAGGGCACACCTAAAAGCTACTAAAGTTATATAATTCTAAATTTGAAAGCATCAATATTTTACAGTAAATTTAGAAAATGGTAATCTAATTAACCTTGTGGCAAAAGTTATACAAACTATTATTGTTTTTCTTTTCATTCCTGTTCAATTTCTCCAAAGAAAGTTTGGTGCTGAAAATGGCCTTGGTTGGACAAAAGCATTACTGAAAAAGCAAAACAGTTTGTCTTTTTGGTGCTTTTTTCCTTAAATTGAAACAGGAGAGTCAAGTTTTCATTTTTTTTTCTTTTTTTGAGTAGGAGTCTCACTCTGTCGCCTAGACTGGAGTGCAGTGGCACACTCACAGTCACCACAGCCTTAACCTGCTGGGCTCAAGTTATCCTTCCACCTCAGCCTTCCAATTACCTGGAACTACAGGCGTGAGCCACCATGCTCAGCTAATTTTTTGATTTTTATTGTAGAGACAAAGTCTCACCATGTTGCTCAGGCTAGTCTTGAACCCCTGGTCTTAGGTAATCCTCTCACCTCAGCTTCCCAAAGTGCTGGGATTACAGGCTTGAGCCACCATACCCGGCCAAGTTTTCATTTTTAAATGTTTTATTTATTTCTTTATGTATTGCTTTGAATTAACCTGACAAGATGTCATATACAGAATTACCAAACTCTACTTTTTATCATGGAATTTTGTAAACAAAAATGTATCTATTGAGGCAACTGTACTAGGATATTAGAGGTACAGAACATTCTTTAAAACTTAGTCCTAAACACATCAATAAAGTTACCTATATTCACATCATCTATCAACAGAAAATCTGAGAACAGAACTTACCAAAATGTTCATGTGTCACCTTTTAATCTACTGACATTTCTAAGCATAAAGTAACAATATTAACACTCACTAATTTTAAATTTTTTTTTTTTTTTTTTAAGTTGGAGTCTCACTCTGTCACTCGGGTTGGAGTGCAGGGCCACACTCACGGCCACCCCAGCAACAACCTCCTGAGCTCCAGCAATCCTTCTACCTAAGCCTTCCAAATAAGTGGAATTACAGGCATGCCTCACCACGCCTGGCTAATTTTTTGATTTACTATAGAGATGAGGTCTCGTCAAGTTGCCCAGGCTGGTCTTGAACTCGTGGACTCAGGCAATCCTCTCACCTCAGCCTCCCAGAGTGCTGGGATTATAGGCGTGAGCCACCATGCCTGGCCAATAATTTTAAATTTTATTTTAAAAAGCTTACTTTTCAGAAACTACTTATGAGGCCCAATGTTCATTATCTGGGGAATGGGCCACCTGAGACCCAACCTTACCACTACACAATATGTTCATGTAACAAATACGCCTGTATACCCCCTGAGCCTAAAATAAAAATTAAAAAAAAAGCTTTACTCATCTTAAATTGATGATCAAAATAGATATACAAATGGTAACAATTCAACTATTGATATACTCCAATTCAACTACTGAAATACAACTTTGGTAGACCAAAAGGGCATTACACTAAGTAAACAAAGCCAATCTCAAAAGGTCACATATCATATGATGAATAATTTCACAGTAACAAAATTAAACAGATGGAGAACAGGTTGTGGAGAACAGGTTCGTGGTCACCAGAAGTTACAGATGGTGGTAAAAGGAGGGCAAATATGACTCCAGTGGAGTAGCAGGAGGAAGATCTTGGTAGCGATGAAACAGTTTTGTATCGTGAACTGTGGTAGTGGTTACATGAATACACACATGTGACAGAATGGCACAGAGCTATGAACACTCTGCAGGTTTTAATACTGTACTATAGTCACATAAGATGCCAACCACTGGGGAATTCTGGTTAAAGGGACCTCTCTACTTTGCTTGCAACTTCCTGTGAGTCTATTATTATTTCAAAATAAAAAGTTTAAAAAAAATGCTTCATGTATATCTAATTTCATGTGACATTTCAAAGAACCCAAAAATAGAAACTGTAAGAAATTCATCTGAGTGCAGCTTATGCAAGAAAGGACAGGATAACTCCCATTCTGGACCCATGCTCAAAGACATGCCCTTAACCTTACAGTAAGACTGGTAGCCGGGCGCAGTGGCTCAAGACTGTAATCCCAGCACTTTGGGAGGTCAAGGCAAGAGGATTGTCTGAACCCGCGGGTTCAAGAACAGCCTGGGCAACACAGTGAGACCTCGTCTCTACAATTAAAAAAAAAAAAAATTAGCCGGGTGTGGTAGCATGTGCCTGTAGTTCTGGCCACTTGCAAGGCTGAGGCGGAAAGATTGCTTGAGCCCAGCAGGTCAAGGCTGCGGTGGTCGTGAGAGTGTCACTGCCCTCCAGCCTGGGCGACGAAGTGAGACTCCAACTCAAAAAAAGAAAAAAAAGATTGGCAAATAGAAGCAAAACCTCAATCTCATCTTCGACAAAACCTCCACCACCGACCACTAAGAAGAACCTGTTCAGTAAGTGGTGATGGGAAAACTGGTTGACCACATGCAGAAGGTTAAAACAGGACCCAAACCTATCACCATACACAAAAATCAGCTCTAAATGGATCAAAGACCTAAACATAAAACCTCAAACTATAAGAACCTTAGAAAATGCAGGTTAGCCAGGCGTGGTGGCGTGCGTCTGTAGCTCCAGCCACTTAGAAGGCTAAGGTGGAAGGACTGCCGGAGCCCAGCAGGTAGAGGCTGTGGTGGACATGAGCGTGCCACTACACTCCAGCCCGGGCAATGGAGTGAGACTCCAACTCAAAAAAAGAAAAGAAAATGGCAGAGACACACCTATGGAAATTGAAACTGGTAACCAATTCCTGGTCAAAACTCCAAGTGCCCATGCCATAAGAGGTAAGATAGACAAGTGGGACCTCATCAAACTGACAAGCTTCTTCCGCAAAGCCAAAGAAACCATTGAGAGAGCAGGGAGGCAGCCTACAGACAGGGAAAAAATATTTGCCAGGTGTATATCTGACAAAGGCCTAATATCTAGGATCTACAAGAAACGCAAACATGCCAAAAAGAAAAAAACAAACAGCCCATTACAAAGTAGGCAAAAGATATGAATAGACAATTCGCAAAAGAAGACATTCGAGCAGCCAACAGATACATGAAAAAATGCTCAGCCTCACTAGTCATCAAAGAAATGCAAGTTAAAACCACACAGATACCAGCCAACTCCAGTCAGGATGGCCATCATAATTACTCAAAAAACAACAGATGCTGAAGAAAATGCGGCAAAAACGCTTCTACACTGTTGGTGAGAGTGCAAACTAGTACAACCTCTGTGGAAAATAGTGTGGCAATTCCTAAAAGATCTAAAAATCGACCTCCCATACAACCCCACAACCACCCTACTGAGAATACACCCAGAGGAACTCAAATCACTTTATGATAAAGATACCTGCACATTAATGTTTATTGTAGCATTATTCAGAATGGAACCAACCATGCTGCCCACTGAAAGAGGACTGGATAAAAAAAATGTGGTACGTATACATGATGGAATATTACTCAGTCATAAAAAAGGATAAAATTATGAACTTCACAGCAACTTGGATGGATTTAGAGTCTATAATATTGAGTGACCTATCACAGAAACAAAGAACCAAGTATTACATGTTCTTGCTCATAAGCAGACCTGAAACAATTGTCATAATACTACAAGAAACGGGTTGGCAGTAGTAGGATACTGCCAGGGGAGGAGGGGGTGGGGTGGGATTGGCAGCAGTGAGAAACTGCGGGAGGGCGGAACACCTCATCAATAAGGGGACCTGCATAATGAACAACTGTATATCTAACCCTCAATTGTATTCCACATATTCAAAAAAAAAAAAAGACTGGCAAATAAATACGCATATGTTTTAAGAATAAAAGTTTTAAGGTACCATGCACTATTTTTACAGTTCCTTCATTGAATGAACTTTCTGGTTCATTGAAAAACTACCAACCACATCAGACAGAAGAACTTTTACTATAAAAAATAAAAAGTAACATGGTTAATACCTCTTAGGTCTGTATTCTATTGCTTCTTCAAGAGGGCAGTCAAGGAAAACACATTGATCAAGTAACTCCTCACAAGAAGCAGAGTGTTAAAAAATTAAAGTGTTTATATGTAAAAACCAGATATATATGCTTGGCTACAATAAGCCCTCCTTTAAAAGCAGCTAGTTGCAGGGTCCTCACCCTGATGTATCTAAACATAGATGATCAAGAAGTTGACGACCACTGATCTGTTTTGTTTTGTTTTGTTTTGAGTTGGAGTCTCACTCTGTCACCCAGACTGGAGTACAGTGGCCGCTCCCAGCCACCACAGCCTCGACCTGCTGGGCTCCAGCGATA
>NW_007258935.1:218983-219477 GCF_000164805.1 Carlito syrichta | reverse complement strand
GTCTTGCCAAGTTGCCCAGGCGGGTCTCGAACCCGCAGGCTCAGGCAATCCTCTCACCTCAGCCTCTCAAAGTGCTGGGATTACAGGCTGAGCCACCGAGCCCGGCTCACTGTTCTGTATAACACACACATTAGAGGTTTTCACACTTCGAAAACTTTTCCTTTCTAAAGTTACTAAAACTTTCAAGGACATTTCAAACAAAAACAGCTGTATAAATAAATTTGCTAGGTCAGGTGCGATGCCAGTAATAATCCCAGCACTTTAGGAGGCCGAGACAGGAAGATAAGCTTGAGTCCAGTTCAAGACCAGCCTAGGCAACATAATGAGACGTTGTCTCTATAAAATGTCAAAATAATCAGGCATGGTGGCCTGCACCTGTAGTCCTAGCTACTCCGGAGGCAGAGAAGTGAGGATCACCTGAGCCCAGGAGGTGGAGCTATGATCATGCCACTATACTCCTGCAGCCTAGACAACAGCAACCCCCCCCCGCCCCC
>NW_007258935.1:215637-218963 GCF_000164805.1 Carlito syrichta | reverse complement strand
TTTAAAAAAAAAAAAAGAGAGAGAGAAAGAGAACAAATTTGCTAAATCCTATGGCTAAGAAACATCTTCCTACCTCACATATTATTCACTTAATCAGTGTAACTGTTTCCAATACAAAAGTTCTAAGTGAGGAACAAGGTGCCTCCCACGGCAGGTAGAAGAGCCTTCCCAACAAGACAGGAAAAAGCCTGCCAGCACCGAGCTTCCACCTGCAGCATGTATCTGCAGGGAGGAGCCCAGAGAGTGAAATCACATCTAGTTCCTTATAGTAAAATGATAACATTCACTCCTCACTTTTAATAAGGAATGCTGGAGAAACTGAATAAAGCCAAGATCAGCAATCATTTTTCTCATGCTATTTAAATAGCTCCAATACCCATAAAACATTTTTTTCTCCAGTGCAATATCCAAAACCTGGTATTTTCACTTACTCCTAAGGGGAGTTTGAGGACTTTTGAATCATATTTGAAATATCTAAGAAGGGCTAAGTACTGTGTATTCCACTGAATAAATCAAAAGGAAATCAACAAGCACTCTAAGACATAAATGGTGCTTCATTATGTGTATCGGCCTAACTCATCTTAGGAATTCAATTCAGCCATGAACTGATTTTGGATCAAGATACTAAAACTCATATTTAGCAGTTATTCAATTAAGATTACTAAAAATAAAACTTCCTTAAATTTCTTTACTTCAAGTTTCTCAAAATAAACACTATTATGAAAACAATGCTTAAAATTAATTTTGCCTGAAACTCAAGATTTCAGAAATATGAAATTACTCATCTCTCACGTCCCCCACTCACTTAAAATGACAAAGAAAAACAGACCATAATAGCTAAATAAAAGAAAATGTTTAAACAAAACAAACCAAAGAAGTAATTCTACCAATCCTTGACCCAATTCTTTGTGGTGTCTTATCTAACATTACACTATTAATAACAATCCCATCACTCACAATATAGTTCTAAACACCTTGGCTCTCATATCTACCAACACTCAATATCTTCTTAAAAAGAAAACAAAATTAGGAAGGGATGATAACACTTTACTACAAGTAACTATGATCAACTACTGCTTACAGACAGACTACATGACTTTGATGAACAGTCATCTACGTAAGATTTTATTACAAAAGGTAGATTACTAGAGAAATAGAGAAATACTTAAAATGGTTAACCTCAGGGAGGAGGAAAATACACATATATACAAAAAATATTTCAGACACTTTGTTTTGCTGGTGATACGGAGTTCCAAAAGTAGTTTTTCCAAACCATTTGCAAACAGCTTAAGGCTAAAAAACTATCTACAGAAATATTACTATTATTTAATTGACAATTTCCTGACAAGCTTGAAATTATCCTATTAAATCAAAATATTGAGATCTAAGGTCAACATTCTGTTTCCTCATGTTCCTGATGTGAAAATCCAAGCATTCCTCTTAACAAGACCTATTACAAATATAAAACAAAAACAGTTCAACTGAACCAACTGTCTCTCCAGAAACACAAACAAAAGAACCCATAAAATGAGTTAAATGGCCGGGCTCGGTGGCTCAGCCTGTAATCCCAGCACTGGGAGGCCAGGTGAGTGGACTGCCTGAGCTTGCGGGTTCGAGACCCACCTGGGCAACTTGGTGAGACCTCATCTCTACAACAAATCAAAAACTAGCTGGGCGTGGTAGCGCGCGCCTGTAGTTCCAGCTGCTTGGAAGGCTGAGGCGGAAGGATCACCGGAGCCCAGCAGGTCGAGGCTGCGGTGGCCGGGAGCGGCCACTGCACTCCAGTCTGGGTGACGGAGTGAGACTCCAACTCAAAAAAAAAAAAAATGAGTTAAGTTTCTGAAGACCATAATAAATTACTGCATGTCACTTCTCCAATTTTCCCACACACAGCTAACTGCGCAGCTCAAAACATCAGTAACAAAAAAGTCACAAAGATACAGTCAGGAATGATACAGACTTTTTTTTTTTTGAGTTGGAGTCTCACTCTGTCACTCAAGCTAGAGTGCAGTGGCACGCTCACGGTCAACGCAGCCTCGACCTGCTGGGTTTAGGCGATCCTTCTACCTCAGCCTTCCAAGTAGCTGGAACTACAGGTGCGTGCTACAACACCTGGCTTATTTATTTTATTTATTGCAGAGACAGATCTCAACAAGTTGTCCAAGGTGGTCTCGAACCCCCGAGCTCAGGCAATCCCCTCGCCTTGGCCTCCCAAAGTCCTGGAACTACAGGGTGAGCCACCGTGTCCAGCCGATACAGACTTCTTAAACAATATTCATAGGAAAAAAAAAATTTACATAACTAGATCTCAAGTTTCTTGCACATACAAATAATTGTAATTAAAATGCTGCCACACACTATCGACACACAAAGTCATAAAAACTGTTATAAGTTACGGAAAATAAAACGTGCTTCTCTAACATAGCAAGATCCAACTGACGTCTCCTTACACACGCTAAAAAAGCCTTAAACCAGAAGCTTAAGTATGGAGGCAAGAACACAGCCGGGAAAAGGCATGTCAAGCCCCACCTGTATATCTGTTTTCAACCATTTGGAGTCAAGTCGAGCCTGGGCGGCCAAATAGAAAGATTCAGAGGGCATCTTTCCTCCAGCTTCCTCCCAGCTGTCAGGCCTGCAGGTAAAACAAATGTTGAACACCTAAAGCTTTTCTGAAATTTTAAAAAAGACGCTCCTCGAGGTCTAATGCGGCCACAGGAGAGGGTGGAGGGGAGCGGGGAAGGAGAGGAAAAGATGGAGGAAGGGAGGGAAAAGGAAGGAAGGAAGGAAGGATGGAGAAGGCCTCCCGCTTCCAGCGCGGGCAGGGTCCGCGCGGATCGGCACCGGGCATTCAAGACCTTGAGAATGGACGGTCGCAAGAGCCCGCATCACAACGGCGCCCCCTCCTTTACGTGCAAGCAGGCACGAGCGGGCGGCAGGAAGCCACCGCCTCCCCAAGTGACAGCAGCAGGCACCTGCCGCTCTCCGCAGGCCGGCGCGCGGTGCACGGGACAAATTACCCAACAGCCACGTCTGCAGAAAACCACGGCCGCGACCACTCAGAAATGGAAGGCTGAGGAGGCCGCGCCGGGAGGCCGCGAAGGCCCGGGTCCACCGCTGCTAACGCCCGCCGCTCAGCCCGGCCGCCCCGCCGCCCCGCCGCCAGGACCAGGACCTGACGCGCCGCGGCACCGCCGCCTCGCCCGCCTGCGCACGGACACACTCCGCCCGCCGCCGCCGCCTCTGCCGCCGCCTCTGCAGCTGCAGCAGCCGCCGCCGGCTCACCGGCGCTAGCGATCCCGGCGCCTCCCGCGGCCCGAGGGGCGGGC
>NW_007258935.1:213023-215617 GCF_000164805.1 Carlito syrichta | reverse complement strand
CAGCCACTCGTAGCGAGGCTGCTCTGAGGATACAGCCAATGGGAAAGAGGAGAACCTTCGCCCTACCTCCCGACTCTCCTGCTTCCTACAATCCCGCTCACTTCCTACTTGGAACATAGCCTTCGCCGCCAGGGCCAACCGCAGGCGTCGGGAGGCGGGATTTCCGCCGCACGCACGCACGCACGCACGGCCGCACTGTCGTCGGAGACTTAGTCGAGGCACAGTGGCCCTACTGACGCCAGCAGCGTGCCGCGCGCTCACCAATAGGGCGGGCCGGGTGGCGGTCCGGCACCGCTGGGATGAGAACACGCCTCGTGCGGTCGCGTCCTTCTCTCTGTCCACCGAGTTGCAACAGAAATCCGGCGGAACTCGAGGAGAGTCCTGGTGCCAGACAGCAGGGAGGCGCTCGCGCGTTGCAGCGCGACTCCGGCGCCCCAGGACGACGCAAGAAAGCTAAAGCGGCTGAAGTCATACAAGAGTGTGTCCTCTGGTCATAATGGAATTAAACCACAAGTGAGTTAATAACAGGACGACCTCCAAACACTTTTAAGTTAACCACCACGCATCCAAGTAATTCATGAGGTAAGGGAGACTCTCAAAGGAAATAGAAAATATTTTAATTGAACAAGAATTAAAATATAACATCTAGCTGGGCTCGGTGGTTCAGCCTGTAATCCCACGCTTTGGGAGGCTGAGGTGAGTGGATTGCCCGAGCCCGCGGGTTCGAGACCCACCTGGGCAACTTGGCGAGACCTCATCTCTACAATAAATCAAAAAAATCAGCCGGGCGTGGTAGCGCGCGCCTGTGGCTCCAGCTACTCGGAAGGCTGAGGCGGAAGGATCGCCGGAGCCCAGGAGGGCGACGCTGGGGTGGCTGTGAGCGTGCCACGGTACTCCAGCCTGGGTGATGAAGTGAGACTCCAACTCAAAAAAAATAAATAAAATATAACATCAAAATGTGTGGGGTGCACCTAAAACAATGACTTAAAATGAAATTTACAGCATTAACTACTTGAATTAGAAAAGAAAACCAGTCAACAATTTTAAGACACTGGGAAGAGAAGAGCAAGTACACTGAAAGCAAGCAGAGGAGTGGAAACAATAAACAGAGAGTCGGAAATAAATATAATTGAGAGGAAAGAAACAATAGGGAAACTCAATGAAACTACAGGCTAGTTCCTTGAAAATATTCCCTCCAAAATTGATAAATCTCTAGCAAGACTGACAAATAGAGAAAAAAATTCAAATTACCAATATTGGGAATGCTATTATTAAAGACCCACAGACCAAAAAAGTATAGTAAAGTAATACTAAGAACA
Source organism: Carlito syrichta (assembly GCF_000164805.1). NCBI lineage: Eukaryota > Metazoa > Chordata > Mammalia > Primates > Tarsiidae > Carlito > Carlito syrichta. Next base: position 214,298 of record NW_007258935.1, on the reverse strand, counting down.
AGTCTACATAAGTAAATTTGACAGTATACATGAAATAGACTAATACCTTGAAAGCCACACACTACCAAAAGTCACTGAAGAAGAAACATATAAACTGAGCAGGCCTGTATTACAGAAGTTGAGTTTGCAGTTACAAATTTTCCAAAAGAAGAAATACCTAAACCCGGATTGTTCCATTGGTGAATTTTGGTTCTACCAAATACCTGTATTTAATAAAGAAATAACACCAATTCTACAAATACTTCCATATTATTGAAAAGTGAGCATTTTCATTCTATAAGCCCAGCATTACACTGATAATAAAGCCTGAGAAAGACATTACAAGAAAACTTCAGACCAATATCTTGTATAAACATGGAGACAAAATTTGTGAGCCAACTTTGGGCAAATAAATTCCAACAAGCTCTAGAGAGGATAATGCATCATAACTAAGTAGGGTCTGTTCCAGTAATTCAAGTTTTCTTTGACATTCAAAGCTAAGAATAATTCACCATGTGATCATCTCAGTAGATGCATAAGATGTTTTTGACGAAGTCCAACATCTATTTATTATAAAAACTTTCAGCAAACTAGGAAAAGAAGGGAACTCCTCAAACTGATAATGGGCATGTTTGAAAACCCACATAAAGCCAAAACAATCTTGAAAAAGAACAAAACTGGAGTACTTATACTTCCTGATATCAAAACTTGCTATAAAACTATGATAAACAATGTGGTACTTCTATAGGATGGCTATATAGACCAATGGAATAGAATAAAGAACCTAGAAACAAACTCCCATATACATGGTCAATTGATTTTCACCAAGAGTTCTAGGACCATTCAATGGGGTAAGAACAGTGTTTTCTACAAATGGTGCCGGGGAAATTGAATAACCACATGCAAGAAACAGAAGTTGGACACTTACCTTTACAACATGTACTAAAATTAATTCAAAATTGATCAAACACCTAAACATAAGCACTAACAGAATAAAACTCTTAGAAGAAAACATAGAGGGAAAGCCTAATGACATTAGATCTGGCAATGATTTCTTGAACAGAAAAAAATACTTTGAATAAATGTAAAGCTTTGTGTACCCTAATATGATTTAGGTCCCACTTCTCTCTGACTCCACATGCCCTCTATCCCCTTTGAACTTTAAAACTTCCATCAACAATTTCTTCAACTTGTTTTCCAATACTTTCATCACACTGTTGTTCTGAAGAAAAGCCTGTTGCTCCTGTGGAAAACTGGCTTTTTATCCTTTTTTTTTTTTTTTTTTTTTTTTTTTTT
>NW_007258935.1:211147-212916 GCF_000164805.1 Carlito syrichta | reverse complement strand
CGAGCCTGGCTGCTTTTTATTCTTTTACATGCATACACAGGGTGTGAAGGTGAGGTTGCTATGCTTCCTGCCACTTTTAGACCATTATTTCTCTTGCTTCACTTAATAAATAAAGCCAAAAAAACTGAATTTCTTTGAAGCACTTGCTATCAGATTATAGCACCCTCCATTCCTGATTGATCCCTGGTCCTTTCCATCACATCCCCATATTCACTAAAAATTTGAATGCTTGGCTCGTGACATTTTCCCTGTCACTGTCACTGACATTTCCAGGGGCTTCCATTGCACAGGAGTCACTCAGTCATGCCTTTATCTCTCCCTTGCTGCTATGCTTTCAACTATTGTGTTGTGCCCCACCCAAGCCACTTACCACCATGATCAAATTCACCAGATGACCTTAAAAATCATGATTGTAGCCGGGCTCGGTGGCTCAGCCTAATCCCGCACTTTGGGAGGCTGAGGTGAGTGAATTGCCTGAGCCTGTGGGTTCGAGACCCGCCTGGGCAACTTGGCAAGACGTCATCTCTACAATAAATAAAAAAATTAGCCAGGTGTGGTAATGTGCGCCTGTGGTTCCAGCTAATTGGAAGGCTGAGGCGGAAGGATCGCCAGAGCCCAGCAGGTCAAGGCTGCGGTGGCTGGGAGCATGCCACTGTCCTCCAGCCTGGGCGACAGAGTAAGACTCCAACTCAAAAAAAAAAAAAAATCATGATTGTAAGCCTACCATTCTTTGATTACCACATCTTATCTTTAAAGTTCATTTCCTCTGGTAACCATCCCAACAATCTTCAACCCCCTCAGGGGTCTGTTGACTCATACCCTCACTTCTCTTATTTATCAAATTAGATTATGCAGCCCAACATATCATTTGCCCATACTCTCTAATTACTTGTTCCTCTATCATACTTGTCTGGCCAGATTCAATGCTGGATGAATTCCCTTCACTCAACTGTAATGTGGCTGAAATGTTGAGGCCCACTATTGACATAGAATACTGACTCAATAGCCTTTTCTCTCTCTCTGGTGCTGCATAGCCATCTGGTGCTATACAGCCATCTGGTGCCCAGGAAACAGGACTGAGGAAGAAAACAGGCCTGAAGCAGCAGAGCACAATGATGGAAGGGGGCTCTGGAAATGCACACTTGCTGCTAACCCAATCTGGGGCAAATCCACTTTCAGACATACTGAGGTTAGAAGTTATTAAACAAGGCAGGCACAGTGGCTCAAGCCTGTAATCCCAGCACTTTGGGAAACTGAGGTGAGAGGATTGCCTGAGCTCAGGGAGACCAGCCTGGGCAACTTGGCAAGACCTCGTCTCTACAATAAATCAAAAAAATAAGCCGGGCATGGTAGCGTGCACCTGTAGTTCCAGCTACCTGGAAGGCTGAGGCAGGATTGCCTGAGCCCAGCAGGTTGAGGCTGCGGTGGCCATGAGAGGGCCACTGCACTCCAGCCTGGGCGACAGAGTGAGATTTTGATTCAAAAAAAAAAAAAAGTTATTAAACAATCTGACATTGTTACTTGCAGCCAGAAGCACCCCTACCTGATGACACTGTTCTCAACATAAAAATTAACACCATAGCCGGGCTCGGTGGCTCAGTCTGTAATCCCGCGCCTTTGGGAGGCTAAGGTGAGTGGATTGCCTGAGCCCACGGGTTCGGGACACGCCTGGGCAGGCGAGACCTCATCTCCACAATAAATCAAAAAAAATTAGCCGGGCGTGGTAGTGCATGCCTGTAATTCCGGCTACTTGGAAGGCTGAGGCGGAA
>NW_007258935.1:203194-211127 GCF_000164805.1 Carlito syrichta | reverse complement strand
TCAAAAAAAAAAAAAAAAAAATTAACACCACAATAACTATATCTTTAGTTTCTCCCTTCCCTTCTGTTACTGTAAATAGAGCAACCCAAGCCTCATAGGTTGACAGTTACCTCACTAGTGCTCTGGTTCCATGCCTTTACCTGTCAACAGCTTTGCTCCCCAACGCCCTTTCATAAATATTTCCCTCCATGTCTCTCTGCTGCATTGGTTCTATCTGCTTATAAATATCCTAGGACCCTAACTTTAATGAACCTTCCTTGAACACCAGACATCCCTCCAGAAGCCACCCTTTTCCTCTGTTTTTATTCCAATTGGTCTCTCTTTATTTTTTTTATTTTTTATTTTTTTTTGAGTTGGAGTCTCACTCTGTCACCCAGACTGGAGTGCAGTGGCTGCTCCCGGCCACCGCAGCCTCGACCTGTTAGGCTCTGGCGATCCTTCCGCCTCAGCCTTCCAAATAGCCAGAACTACAGGTGCGCACTACCACGCCTGGTTCATTTTGATTTATTGTAGAGATGAGGTCTCGCCAAGTTGCCCAGGTGGGTCTCAAACCCACAGGATCAAGCAATCCACTCACCTCAGCCTCCCAAAGGCACGGGATTACAGGCTGAGCCGCCGAGCCCGGTTTGGTCTCTCTTTCCCCCTCTACTTCTCTTACTACTCTGGTCAGACTTTGTTCCCACCACTTCACTGGAACACTCTTGCAGAGGTTACCAGTGACTTTCACTGGCCAAATTTCACAACAGTCATCAGTGCTCACTGTATCCGAGCTCCCACTGGCGTGTCCACTGTTGCTCATGACTTCATTCTTTTTTTTTTTTAAATAGAGATGAGGTCTTACTATGTTACCCAGGCTGATCTTGAACTCCTGGACTCAAGCAATCCTCCCCGCCTCAGCCTAGCCACCACACCCAGCCACCCAATAGAAATGACAGAATCAATAAACCTTTGCTTTTTTTCCCACTGGGATTCATGTTACCACAGCATATTCCCACCTATTGTAATGATACACTTTCAGATGCCAAGTAATGTAGAAGCAAGAACAAAATTAGGAAAGCGTTGTTTTGCAAACCTTAATGCAAATCGACTCAGGCAATTAATGCTAAAATCATTAAGTGAATGGTTAGTGGATAACTGGACAATTCCACAGCAACACCATCCAGATGGCTTTCTAGTCATAGAGGAAAACCCTGACTGCCCTGGTTGGCATCATCCCAATCCAGTAACCACTATCAACATCACTTATGAAGGATTGATGAGATATTCTGAGTCTTCTGACACAATATGAAATATTGTGCTCTAGTTAAAATATTTTCCCCAGGCCGGGAGTGGTGGCTCACGACTATATTCCCAGCACTTTGGGAGGCCGAGGTGAGAGGATTGCTTGAGCTCACGAGTTCAAGACCAGACTGGGCAACTTGGCGAGACCTCATCTCTACAATAAATCAAAAAATTAGCCAGCCGTGGTGGCACATGTCTGTACTTCCAGCTATTTGGAAGGCTGAGGTGGAAGGACTGCCTGAACCCAACAGGTCAAGGCTGCGGTGGCCTTGAACATGCCACTGCATTCCAACCTGGGCAACAGAGTGAGACTCCAATCAAAAAATAAATAAATAAAATATTTTCCCTAAGTCTCTCAAGTCTTTAGAATCATAACTTTTGGTTTTTAAGAAACATAGGCAGTCAGCTGGGCACGGTGGCTCACACTTGCAATCCCAGCACTTTGGGAGGCAGAGCCAAGAGTATTGCCTGCGTCCAGAGGTTCAAGACCAGCCTGGGCAACTTGGGCACACCTCGCCTCTACAATAAATCAAAAAATTAGCCAGGCATGGTGGCATGCGCCTGTGGTTCCAGCTATTTGGAAGACTGGGGCAGAAGGATCACCCGAGCCCAACAGATCAAGGCAGCAGTGGCCATGAGTGTGCTACTGCACTCCAGCCTGGGTGACAGAGTGAGACTCCTACTCACACACACAAAAAAAGAAAAAGAAAAAGAGACACAGACGGTGAATGAATGAATAAATAAATAAGAAAAACATAGAAGATGGGGAAACATAATTTTAAAAAATCAAAAGAAAACAATCTGACCTAGTCTCATTTACAAGTTAGTGGCAGGAGCAAAGGAAGTGTGTTAAAGAACAAGCAAATAAAGAAATCCCAAGCCGGGCTCGGTGGCTAAGCCTGTAATCCCGTGCCTTTGGGAGACTGAGGTGAGTGGATTGCCTGAGCCCGCGGGTTCGAGACCCGCCTGGGCAGGCGAGACCTCATCTCTGCAATAAATCAAAAAATTAGCCGGGTGTGGTAGCGTGCGCCTGTAATTCCGGCTACTCGGAAGGCTGAGGCGGAAGGATTGCCGGAGCCCAGCAGGTCGAGGCTGCGGTGGCCAGGAGCAGCCACTGCACTCCAGTCTGGGTGACAGAGTGAGACTCCGACTCAAAACAACAACAACAACAACAACAAAAGAAATCCTGTAGAGACTTAAGAGACCAGATAGAAATGCAGACTCCTGAGTAGGATACTTTCAACAAGTTGCATGTAAAGGCCATTAGGTAAAAAAAAAATTGGAAAAATCTGAGTAAGATCTGGGTTTTAAATGATGTGAATATGCACTGATATTGATCACTGAAGTGAAAAAACTGTTTATAAAACAATATATGGAATGGACACTTTTAAGAAAAGAGTGTGTAAACATGTGTATGCATGCATAGAAAAATATAGAAATTTCTAGATCTAGAAATACTTGGCCAGACTCGATGGCTCACATCTGTAATCCCAGCACTTTAGGAGGTAGGGGCAAGAGGATTGCCTGAGCCCAGGGGTTCAAGACCAGCCTGAGCAAGCTGGCGAGACCTTGTCTCTACAATAAATCAAGAAAAATTAGCCAGGCATGGTGGCACATAGCTGTGGTTCCAGCTACTTAGAAGCCTGGGGCGGAAGTATCAAAAAACAGAAAACAAAAAAATGAGGGTTTTTTGGGTATCAAAAAACAGAAAACAAAAAAAATGAGTTTAGTGGTAAACTTTGAAGGGTAGGAAAGGATCTTATTATTTTATTTCTTAGGCTTATCTGTACTTCCTAATTTTCTAAATATGTAAAAATAAAATTTTATTATGAAATAAAATTAAGACCTCAGAACAAAAAGTGGAGTTTTATACTTATTCATTTATTTAAATTAACTTGCACAAATCTGATTTCTGGAATTGGGTTACTTTTTTTTTAAAGATGTGCACTTTGGGAGTCCCAGGCAAGTGTTGCCTGAGCAACCAGCCTGGGCAACTTGGCAAGATCTCATCTATACAATAAATCAAAAAATTAGCCAGGCATGGTAGCCCAGCTACCATGATTCCAGCTACTTGGAAGGCTGAGGCGGAAGAATTGCTTAAGCCCAGCAGGTCAAGGCTGTGGTGGCCATGAGTATGTCACTGCACTCTAACCTGGGCAACAGAGTGAGACTCCAACTCAAAATAAAAGGGGGGAGGGGACACCTCATTAACAAGAGTAACTGCGTAATGAACATTCGTATACCTAACCCTGAATTATACCCCACATCTTTAAAATAAAATATTTAAAAGTTTTAAAAGTTAAAAATAAATTTTAAAAAATTTTAAGAAAGGCCAGGCACTGTGTTCATGCCTATAATCCCAGCACTTTGGGAGGCCAAGGTGAGAGGATTGCCTGAGTCCATGGGTTCAAGACCAGCCTGAGCAACTTGGCGATACCTCATCTCTACAATAAATCAAAAAAATTAGCCGGGCATGGTGGCACGTGCCTGTAGTTCCAGCTACTTGAAAGGCTGAGGCAGAAGGATCGCCTGAGCCCAGTATGTCAAGGCTGCAGTGGCTTTGAGCATGCCACTGCACTCCAGCCTGGGGGACAGAGACTCCGACTCAAAAAAACAAAAACAAACAAACAAACAAAAACAAGGATCCAACAAGCAGAGAAGAAACCCTAGATAACCTTACAACTCCCAGATTCTATGGATCTGGAATCCACAAAGCAGAATGTATGAGGTCTGGGGAGGAGTTTCCACTGTTGAAAACACACAGTCCTGGAATCCAAGCAGCAGAGAACACAAGGCCTTGTGCCCTGGCAGTCCACACTCAGACTAGAGATTGAAGTATGACAAACAAATGTAACATAGTGTAATACCCTTGAAGTAATGGTCCTCTGTCCATCAAGGAGAAGAGGCAAAGGTTTGGTACCCTAGGGATAGGTTTTCGTACTTGGAGAGAAAAGATCAGGGATCAAACGCGTCGTAGAGACAAGCCTTGGTGCCCTGGAGTAGTTACTTATAACCTGAACCCTGATGGCCTAGATTCCATCAAGCAGATGAGACAGGGTTTTTGTGCCCTGGAAATAGTTGCTTGTGCTTAAATCACAGAGATCTCAGGCCTGTTAAAAAGAAGAGACAAAGCTGGGCTCGGTGGCTCAGCCTGTAATCCCACGCCTTTAGGAGGCTGAGGTGAGTGGATTGCCTGAGCCCATGGGTTTGAGACCCGCCTGGGCAACTTGATGAGACCTCATCTCTACAATAAATCAAAAAATCAGCCGGGCGTGGTAGCGCACGCCTGTAGTTCCAGCTACTTGGAAGGCTGAGGCGGAAGGATCACCGGTGCCCAGCAGGTCGAGGCTGTGGTGACCAAGAGCGGCCACTACACTCCAGTCTGGGTGACAGAGTGAGACTCCAACTCAAAAAAAAAAGAAGAGACAAACCATGGGTGTCCTGGGTGCTGCTGTCTGTCCTAGGTTCCTAGAGACCTGGACTCCAACAAGAAAATGCACCTATGGCTCTGTGTTTGACCATAATCAGAACTCAAAGATATGAGACTCAATGAGCAGAGGAAAATAGATCCTGTTCCTAGGAGTGTGTAACAATTCTTGGAACTCAAAGGCCTGGGATCAAAGAAGTAAAATATATGAGGCCTTGCTATCTGGAAAAAAGTTGCCCAATTTAAAACATACAGACTGGCATCCAACAAGCATTTTTTTGTGTGCTGGGAGTAGTTGCCTGGTTCAGACTAGAGATCTGTGGTGCAAAAAGTAAAGGGGATGCAGCTTTAATGCCCCGGGAGCTGTTCTGTCACTACCCACTAGAAAACTGGGAGTCACCCAGCCAGGAGACATGGCCCTGTGCCTCAGGAGAAGGCACACATCCACAAGACTCAGAGACCTGAGAGACAAAGAGCAAAGGAGCACATTCCTGGTACTTTTCATAATCTAGATCTAGAGACAAGGTTTCAGCAAGCACATGAGACACAGTCTTGGTGCCCTGCGCTTAAGTGTCCTTACTTGGAATGTTGATGCCTGGAATCCACCAAGCAGAGGAGATGTAGTGCTTATGCCCTACGTCCAATTGCCAACACTCAGAACAGAATCTGGTATACTGGTCTGTTCTGGCTGTCATAACAAAATATCACACACTGGGTGATTCAAACAACTGTCTAGCCACCTACGGCTGCTATAACAAAGTACCAATGGTTGGGTGGCTTATAAACATCAGAAATATATTTTTTGCAGTTCTGGAAGCTGGAAGCCCTCGCTAAAGGTGCCAGCAGGGTGAGTTTCTCCCCGGGCCACTCTTCTTGGCTTGCAGACAGTCACCTTCTCCCTGTGTCTGCACACGGCCTTTCCTCTGTGCTTCTGTACCCCTGGTGTGTCTTCCTCTTCTTATAAGGACATCAGCCCTATTGGATTAGGGCCCTGGCCTTATTACCTCATTTGAACATTTATCATGTCTTAGAAGGTCCTACCTCCAAACACAGTGACAATGGGAGTTAGGGGTTCAACATATAAATTTGGGGGGCGGGGGCACACAATTCAGTCAATAGCATCTGGAATCAAACTGAGAAGACAAGGCATGGTGTCATCAAAGTGGCCATCATAACAAGAGACTCATGATCCAATAAGCAGAAGGAAACAGACTGGTGCCTGGAAGTGGTTTTCCTTACTCACACACTAGAAGTGTTTGACACAATAAGTAAAGAAAATGAGGCCTTAGTGCCTTGGAAGTAGTGGCCCGTATATGGAAACAAGAATCTGGGATCTAACAAGCAGATGAAGAAAATCTTGTTCTGGCTTATACTCAGAAATTAAAGACTCGTTTTTTAACAAGGAGATCTGACCAGCCTGAGTGACCTGGAAGTATTTTCCCTAACTTGAATAGCCATCTGGGATCCAACACAGAGGAGACAAGGCCTTAGTGCCCATAATTGATTCCTGGACACCACAGGTCCAGCATATAGAACAGAATAGGTTTTTTTGAGCTGAGAGTAGTACTCCTTATTAGGAACCTGAAGTCCTGCTACCAAGAAGAACAGTCAAGGCCTTTGTCTCAGAGCAGTTACCAAAACTTAGAACAGAGAAGATTATGTCTTTGTGTACTCAGATTTGTCCCTCTGCTGTGAACCTAGAGATGTTGGTACTCATAAGAGAAAGAGGGGGTCAGCGCTGGGTACCCTGAGAGTATTTGTCTATACTTTGAACCTAGGCACTTTATTTTGATTTATTTGTTTGTTTTGAGTTGGCGTCTCACTCTGTCACCCAGACTGGAGTACAGTGGCATGCTCACAGTTACTGCAGCCTCAACCTGTTGGGCTCAGATGATTCTTCTTTCTCAGTCTTCCAAATGGCTGGAACTATAGGCATATGCCCCCATACCTAGCTAATTTTTTTAATTTATGTTTTTTTGTTTTTGTTTTGTTTTGTTTTTTAGTCAGAGTCTCGCTCTGTCCCCCAGGCTGGAGTGCAGTGGCATGCTAATAGCCACCACAACCTCAATCTGCTGTGCTCAGGGGATTCTTCCACTTCAGTCTTCCAAGTAGCTGGAACTACAAGCGTGCACCACCATAGCCAGCTAGTTTTTTTATTTATTGTAGAGAGGAGGTCTCGCCAAGATGCCCAGGCTGGTCTCAAACTCCTGAACTCAGGTAGTCCTCTCGCCTCTGCCTCCCAAAGTGCTGGGATTACAGGCATGAGCCACCATGTCCACCTAATTTATCGTAGAGACAAGGTCTTGCCAAATTGTCCAGGCTGGTCTTGAACCCCAGGAATCAGGCAATTTTCTCGCCTCCACCTCCCAAAGTGCTAGGATTATAGTCATGAGTCACTGCATCCAGCTGAACCTAAGGACTTTTGATCTGACAAGCATACAAGACAAGGTCTTGGTGCCTAGGAAGTAGGTATTTATACTTGAAACCTCGACATCTGGAATCTAACAAGAGAAACAAGTTTTAAAATCCTAAAAACAGGTGTTCCAGCTTCCCATCCTCACAGTCTAACCTGGGATCCAATAAGCAGAGGAGACAAGAAGTTGTTTATACTCGAAACTTAGATAACTGACATTCAACAAGTAAAAGAAATAAGGCCTTGGTGCCCTAAAATTAGTTAGGCTGCCTTGGAACCACAGATTTGGATTCAACAGTCACAGATTTTAGTGCCCTGGTGTAGGGGTGAGCAATGAGGTTAGTATCCATTGGTTAGTTGACCATAATCAGAACTCAAAGATATGAGATTCAATGAGCAGAGGAAAATATACCCTGTGCCCTAGGAGTGTGTAACAACTCTTAGAGCCCAAAGGCCTGGGATCAAAGAAGCAAAATATATGAGGCCTTGCTGCCTGGAAAAAAGTTGCCCCAACTTGAAACACACAGACCGGCATCCAACAAGCTTCTTTTGTGCCCTGGGAGTAGTTGCTGGGCACAAATATACTGGCTGTGATTGCCTCCAGTAATTGTCAATACATTAACTGCTGACTCTGATCAGTAAGGACTTCAAATAGTAAAATGATCAAATATAAATGTAAAAGAAAGCTGGGCTCGGTGGCTCAACCTGTAATCTCGTGCCTTTGGGAGGCTGAGATGAGTGGATTGCCTGAGCCTGTGGGTTCGAGACCCGCCTGGGCAACTTGGCGAAACCTCATCTCTACAATAAATCAA
>NW_007258935.1:191273-203174 GCF_000164805.1 Carlito syrichta | reverse complement strand
GCCTGTAGTTCCAGCTACTTGGAAGGCTGAGGCAGAAGGATTGCTGGAGCCCAGCAGGTCGAGGCTGCGGTGGCTGGGAGCGGCCACAGCACTCCAGTCTGGGCGACAGAGTGAGACTCCAACTCAAAAAAAAAAAAAAAGAAATTATATATATATATATATATATTTATATATATATATATATTTATAAAAGAAATATATTTATCCTACCATTGAAATATACTGACTCTTACCATTTTGGGATCTAACAAGCTATGAAGATATGGTTTTGAAGTCCTGGAAATAAGTGCATACTCGAAACCTAAAGATGTATAAGTCAACAAGCAGAGCGAACAAGACCTAACCGTTGTAGGAGTTCTTGCCCATACTCAGAGAAATGAAATTGCACAAGCAGAGGAAAAATCACTTTCTTGTTCAGAGGGTAGTTACCCAAACTCTGAACCTCAAGACTATGATTCCAACAAGCAGAGGAATCAAAGCCTTCTTGTTCTATAGTAGGTTTCCTTACTTGGAAATTGGAGACTCAGGACTCAAAAAGTGGAAGAGACAAGGTTATAGTGCCCTGGGAGTGGTTGCTTTTACTTGCAATCTAGAAAGCTGAACAGATTTAGGTCTGATACAAGACTGAGAAGTGTAATTTAGATAATCCTTTTCACATGCAAATATGAAGCCAGAATCCTTGTACAGATTTGAGAACTTGTAGACTAGAAAAATTCTACCTACTTGAAAGAAACAAAATGGTGATTCATTTTCAAAGTGGCAATTTGTTACTTCACTTCCTAGTTCTTCCTCCTTTCTTAGCAGGCTTTCTCATTTGGCAGGCTTCCTTTGGTGAGCATTGAGACCCAATCAGAATCCAGAAACATATATTTTACCCTATTTGTGTAGAAACTGTTTGTGCTTTACCTTATTTGCACAAAACCATTGCTTAGGTGACATCTGGGAAAGTGACATAACCTCTGAAGTAGTCAATGGGGGGGTCAGGGGAGGAACTTCCACTTTAGGGAATAAATATGCTGGCTGTGATTGCCTCCAGTAATTGTCAATACATAAACTAACTGCTGACTCTGATCAGCAAGGACTTCAAATAGTAAAATGATCAAATATAAATACAAAAGAAATATATTTATTATGTTTGGGTAAAAAAAAGATAGACTTAAAATCCTGTAAAAAGCAAGAGAGTAAAAAAGAAAAGAAGGACGGGCTCAGTGGCTCAGCCTGTAATCCCAGTACTTTGGGAGGACGAGGTGAGTGGATTGCCTAAACCCGCGGGTTCAAGACCCGCCTGGGCAACTTGGCGAGACCTCATCTCTACAATAAATCAAAAACTAGCTGGGTGTGGTAGCGTGCACCTGTAGTTCCAGCTACTTGGAAAGCTGAGGCGGAAGGATCACCGGTGCCCAGCAGGTTGAGGCTGCGGTGGCCAGGAGCGGCCACTGCACTCCAGTCTGGGCAACAGAGTGAGACTCCAACTCAAAAAAAAAAAAAAGAAAAGAAAACCCAAGCAGATATAAAAAGGAACACTAGGGCTGGGCTCGGTGGCTCAGCCTGTAATCCCGCGCCTTTGGGAGGCTGAGGTGAGTGGATTGCCTGAGCCCGCGGGTTGGAGACCCACCTGGGCAGGTGAGACCTCATCTCCACAATAAATCAAAAAAGTAGCCGGGCGTGGTAGCATGCGTCTGTAATTCCGGCTACTCGGAAGGCTGAGGCGGAAGGATCGCCAGAGCCCAGCAGGTCGAGGCTGCGGTGGCCGGGAGTGTCCACTGCACTCCAGTCTGGGTGACAGAGTGAGACTCCAACTCAAAAAAAAAAAAAGGAACACTAGAAGATCTCATAATAAAAATTAAAATCAGAGTCAAGTGCCATGGGTCACACCTGTGATCCCAGTGACTTTGGAGGCTGAGACAGGCAGATTGATTAAAGCCACAACCAGCCAGGGCAACATAGCAAAGCCCCATCGTTTAAAAAAGAAATAATTAAAATTTGTAGCTCAAGTAATGGTTTAAACCAGGGATCAGCAACTTATGACCTGTGGGCTGATGCCTGTGTCTATAAAGAATGCTTTATTGAAATATAACTACACTAATTTGTTTTTGTATTAGCTCTTGTTTCTGTTGCACTACAACTGGAGTTGAATATTTTCCACTGTGTCTGTATGTCTGAAAGTCCAAGGTGATTATCGGGTTAACGGCTCAGGCAATTCACTCACCTCAGCCTCCCAAAGCGTGGGATTACAGGCTGAGCCACCGAGCCCAGTTTATCCAGTTTTTTTTTTAAACAGTCTGTCTTTTTTTTTTTTTTTTTGAGTTGGAGTCTCACTCTGTCTGTCAATCTCTCATTTAAACAGATTACAATCGCTGAAATAAACTAAAACTTGGAATTGAATGTAGACCTAAAGTGTACAGTATACAAAGAGAGAATTTTGAAAGCAGCAAGAGAAAAGTAATTAATCACATTCAATGTATCTTCAGTAAGGTTGATGGCTGATTTTCCTCCAAAAACATGAAGGCATGAAAACAGTGGGATGATAAACTCAAAGTTCCAAAAGACAAAAAACCACTTTAGTCAATAATTGTATAATCAGGAAAACTATCCTTCAAAAGTGAAGAAGAAATTAAGACATTCCTAGATAAATAAAAAACGAGGCCAGGCATGGTAGTTCACACCTGTAATTCCAGCACTTTGGGAGGCTGAGGCAGGAGGATTGTTTGAGCCCAGGAGTTTGAGACCAGCCTTGGCAATATAGTGAGACTTCGTCTTTACAAAAACTCAAAAAAAATAGTCAGGCATGGTGGCACAGGCCTATAGTCACATCTACTTAGGAGACCAAGGCAGAAGGATCTCTTGAATCCAGGAGACTGAGGCTGCAGTGAGCCGTGATTGTGCCACTGCACTCCAGTCTGGGAGACAGAGTGAGACTATGGCTCAAAAAAAAAGAGTGGGGCCAGGCACCGTAGCTTACATCTATAATTCCAGCACTTTGGGAGGCTGAGGTGAGAGGATTGCCTGAGCCCAGGGGTTCAAGACCAGTTTGGGGAACTTGGCAAGACTTCATCTCTACAATAAAGTTCTTAAAAATTAGCTGGGAATGGTGGCGTGTGCCTTTGGTTCCAGCTACTTGGAAGGCTGAGGTAGAAGGATCACTTGAGCCCAGCAGGTCAAGACTGCAGTGGCCATGAGTGTGCCACTGCACCCCAGCCTGGGTGACAGAGACTCTGACACAAAAGTAATAATAATAATAATAATTCCAGACAACGGTAATGATAAATTAATGTGGACAAGCACATGATGTGTAAGAATATGGTTCCTATGACAACAGCTCACAGGAAGGAATGGAATTACAATAGTACCCCTTATCCACAGTTTTGCTTTCCATGAATTCAATCACCCATGGTAAAATGTGTTTGAAAATATTAAATGGAAAATTCCCAAAGTAAACAATTCATAAGTTTCCAATTGAGTGGCATTGTAAGTAGTTTGATGAAATCTCATGCCATCCCACTCTGTCCTGCACAGGATGTGAATCATCCTTTTCTCCATCATATTCACTACTTGCCCATCAGTCACTTAGAGCCACCATGGTTATCAGATTGACTGTTGTGGTGTCACAGTGCTTCAGTTGAAGTAATCCTTATTTTAATTAATAATGGCCCCAAAGTACAAGAGCAGGGATGCAGTATATTACTATGAGTACTCCATTTTATTATTTCTTACTGTTAGCTTCTTTTTGTGGCTAATTTATAAATTAAACTTGATCATAGGGCTGGACACAGTGGCTCAAGCCTGTAATCCCAGCTCTTTGGGAGACAGAGTCCAGAGGATTGCCTGAGCTCAGGGGTTCGAGACCAGCCTGAGCAACATGGCAAGACCTCATCTCTATGATAAATAAATAAATAAATAATTAGCCGTACGTGATGGCACATGCCTGTGATTCCAGCTACTTGGGAAGCTGAGGTGGAAGAATCACGTGAACCCAGCAGGTCAAGGCTGTGGTGGCCCTGAGCATGCCACTGCACTACAGCCTGGGCAACAGAGTGAGACTCCAACTTAAAAAAAGAAGAAGAACTTCATCATAGGTATATATATATATTATATATATATATATTATATATATATATAATATATATATAAATACATCGTATATATAGGGCTTGGTGCTATTTGTGGTATTAGGCATCTATTAGGGGTCTTTATATACCATTAAAATTATGTTGGTGTTAATCCAACTGAATTGTTATATATATTTTTTCTTTTTTTAGTAGGAGTCTCACTGTCACCCAGGCTGGAGTGCAGTGGCATGCTCATGGCCACTGCAGCCTCAACCTGCTGGGTTCAGGGGATCCTTCCACCTCAGCCTTCCAAGTAACTGAAACTACAGGCATGCACCACCACACCCAGCTAAATTTTGTTTTAATTTGTTATAGAGACGAGGTCTCATCATGTTGCCCAGGCTGGTATCGAACACATGGACTCAGGCAAACCTCTCGCCACCACCTCTTAAAGTGCTGGGATTAGCTGGGCTCGGTGGCTCAGCCTGTAATCCCAGCACTTTGGGAGGCGAGGCAAGTGGATTGCCTGAGTCCATGTGTTCGAGACCCGCCTAGGCAACTTGGCGAGACCTCATCTCTACAATAAATTAAAAATGAGCCGGACGTGGTAGTGTGTGCCTGTAGTTCCAGCTACTCAGAAGGCTGAGGCGGAAGGATCGCCGGAGCCCAGCAGGTCGAGGTTGCGGTGGCCGGAAGTGGCCACTGCACTCCAGTCTGGGTGACAGAGTGAGACTCCAACTCAAAAAAAAAAAAAAAAAGTGCTGGGATTACAGGTATGAGCCACCACACCTGGCCAAGATTGTTATAAATTAAGATGTTAGCTGTGGCCAGGTGCGGTGACTCATGCCTGTAATCCCAGCGTTTTGGGAGGCATAAGTGAGAGGACTACTCAAGCCCAGGGGTTCAAGACCAGCCTGGGCAAAGTGGAGAGACCTTGCCTCTACAATAAATCAAAAACCTAGCCAGGCATGGTGGTGAGCACCTGCAGTTCTGGCTACTTGGAAGGTGGAGGCAGAAGGATTGCCTGAGCGCAGCAAGTGGAGGCTGCAGTGGCTGTGAGCATGCCACTGCACTCCAGCCTGGGTGACAGAAGGAGACTCTGACATTAGGAAAAAAAAGTTAATTGTAACCTTCAGGGATACTGCTAAGAAAATAACTCAAGGTTATACAGTAAAAGAAATAACAAAGAAATTAAAATCATACACAACACAATATGGTAATAATTCAGAAATATCCATTTAACACAAAATGGTAGTAATTCAGAAATTGAGAAATAAAAAGGATATAGGACATATTGAAAAAATAGCAAAATGGCACACATAGGATCTACCTTATCAGCAATTAAATATAAATAAATTAAATTCTCCAATTGAAAAGCAGACATAGACTGAAAGGTTTTTAAATGATCCAACAATATGCTATCTTCAAGAGAAACATTTTAAATTCAAAGAAATAGGTTGAGGCCGGGGGCATGGCTGATACCTGTAATCCCAACCCTTTGGGGGGCAGAGGTAAGAGGCCTGCCTGAGCCCGTGGGTTCAAGACCCACCTAGGCAACATGGCGAGACCTTGTCTCTTTAATTAAAAAAAAAAAAAATTATCTGAGTATGGAGTTACTCACCTGTAGTTCTAGCTACTTGTAGTGCTGAGGCAGAAGAATCACCTGAACCCAGCAGATTGAGGCTGTGGTGGCCGTGGGCATGCCACTACACTCCAGCCTGGGCAACAGAATGAGACTTCGACTCAAAAAGAAAAAAGAAATAGATTGAAAGTAAAAGGACACAAAAAGAGACATCATTCAAACAGTAACCAAAAAAGAGCTGAAGTGCCTGTGCTAATATTAAATGAAATAGGCTCTAAATCAGAAAAGATTAAGAGACAAAGAAGGACATTATATAGTAATAAAAGTTTCCATTGGCAAGAAGATATAACAATTATAAACATGTATGTACCCAATAATAGACCATCAATAATTGACAGAATTAAAGGGAGAAATAGACAGTCAACAATAGTAGTTGGAGACTTTCAATGATGGCTAGAACAGTTAGGCAGAAGAACAACAAGAAAATAGAAGACATAACACTATAACCAGTATCTATATGGAATATTCCACCCAACAACAGCAGAACATACATTCTACCTAGGGGCACATGGCCTACTCCTTAGATAGTACAGTATATTGAAAGGGATTGAAATTAAACAAAGTATGTTCTGCAACCATGTTGGAAAGAAGTTATATATAAGCAACGGAAAAAAATTTAGTAAATCATCTAATATGATTTTTATGTCATCAAATAATATAATTTTTTGAGTCGGAGTCTCATTCTGTCGCCCAGGCTAGAGTGCATTGACATGCTCATGACCACCGCAGCCTCGACCTGCTGGGCTCCTGCAATCCTTCTGCCTCAGCCTTCTATGTAACTGGAACTACAGGCATGCACCACCACGCCCGGCTAATTTTTTGATTTATTGTAGAGGCAAGGTCTTGCCAAATTACCCAGGCTGATATCAGTCCTGTGGGCTCAGGCAATCCTCTGGCCTCCGCCTCCCAAAGTGTTGGGATTACAGGCGTGAGCCACCACCCCCAGCATATGTGGAAATTCAAAAATACATTCTTATAAACTAATGAGCCAAAAAATCAAAAGAGATGCTATAAAATACTTTTAAGCTGAATTATAATACTTTCAAGATCAATTATATTTCTATACATTATACATTCTGTACATTCTATCAATGATTCAAAAATGAAATTAAACCGGGCTCTGTGGCTCAGCCTGTAATCCCACGCCTTGGGAGGCTGAGGTGAATGAATTGCCTGAGCCCGTGGGTTCGCGACCCGCCTGGGCAATTTGGTGAGACCTCATCTCTACAATAAATCAAAACAAACACACAAACAAACAAAAATGAAATTAAAAGACCATTCGACCATTCTATTTACAATAGCATCATTCCGCTGCAGGCCACGCAGAGGTCATCTCCGGCTAGGTGCTTCTAGTGCAGCTGATGGAAATCTCCAGAGAAGCGGGTGGTAAGGAGCATAGGCTACACCAGGGGGCAGCAAGTATATTCTCAAAGAGCCAGATAGGAAGTATTTCAGGCTCGGCCATCCACTGGGTCTCTTCAGCTACTACTCAGCTCTGCCATCAGCACGAAAGTAGTCATAGACAATACAGACAGGAATGGTTGTGACTGTATCCCATTAAAACCTCCTTTAGTAAAAGGGCTGGGTGCTAGATTTGTTCCGTAGGCCACAGCTTGTTGACTCCTGTACCACTCTGAAGTTATAGAACTCTAAGGGAAAGCGGGAGAGTACCTGCCCTTGTGGAAGGAGGCAGCTGTGAGGTGGAAGGTGTAGGTAAGTGGGAACCGGGCGCTGCCTTTGTAATAACTTGTGACACTGTGCCATTGTTTTACATATGTTTCTGTGTGTGTTACATTTCACAATAAACCCAGAATAAAAACAAAAAGGGAACTGATAACTGTGCACAATCAAATGCTTATAAATTTTACTTCTGCTTATAAATTTTACTCCTGCTAAGAACTCTTTCTTCTCCTTACCTAGGTAGCTACCTCTGCAGAAATGCTGGGAGATTTTTGGAGAATGGAGATTTTTCAAATTAAAGAAATAATAATAGGTCTAGTTCCAAACCTCGTTTTGAATCCCCTCATAACACCCTAAAACATATTCATCTTTCTTGCCCCTAAAAATTTAGAACCCATCCAATCATTCCCATTTACACTTACAGGTCACAGCTGGCCATGATAGTGCCCCCAGTTTGTGTAAAATTTGTTAATTTAGAACAGATCATTCAAGGCCTTTCTGCAGCTCTAAACACCTAATATTCACTAGCTGATGTAAGGGTCGGTATATCTGGGTGTGGTTAGAAATTATGGAGTCAGTTCCCAAGACTCTCCTGGGTCAGCACCTGGGAAGGTTTTGCCCCTTTTAAGGCCAGTGCCTCTGGGCTTCCTCCTGCAATGCTCAAGCTTGCATCTTAAAGCCACTGGCTTCTCAAAGCCACTTGGCTCCACCACAGGCCTGAGGACTAACTGGGTCACTCTGTGAGCTCCCTCACCCTAGCCAAGAATGCTTTCCCTATAATGCCTGGCCTTCACTCTCAGGACCCAGAGACCCAAAGACCCTACCCAGAGGGCTGCCTCCCCCAGGAAGGGGCCCCTTGCCTACGCAGCTCTTCTGACAGGAACCCATCCAACAGAACTGGGAAACCATATCTAATGTATACATATATAAATATGCCCAGCCGGACTCGGTGGCTCAGCCTGTAATCCTGAGCCTTTGGGAGGCTGAGGTGAGTGGATTGCCTGAGCCAGCGGGTTCGAGACCCGCCTGGGCAACTTGGTGAGACCTCATCTCTACAATAAATCAAAAATTAGCCGGGTGTGGTAGCACGCACCTGTAGTTCCAGCTACTCGGAAGGCTGAGGCGGAAGGATCTCTGGAGTCCAGCAGGTAGAGGCTACGGTGGCCGGGAGCGGCCACTGCACTCCAGTCTGGGCGACAGAGTGAGACTCCAACTCAAAAAATAAAAAATAAAAAAATAAAAAATAATAAATAAATATGCCAGGGACTGATGGAATTCATAATGTCTAAAAGCAGGCAGAGCCACTGACCCTCAGTAAGCAGGGCAGGAAACATTGCTCTCCCAGGAGGGGGCTGACAGCACAAAAAACCAGAGGACAGCAGCTTTCTCAGAAGGCACCTCGTCTATCCTTTCCCTCGAATTCACGGGATACATAGCCGGCCGAGGACAGGTGCCTCATCAGGGGGCTATGTCTGTTTTCCTTCCCAACCTGGCCATATAGTGGTTTTCAGCACCAGAATTAGATGAGTCAAACAGGTACTTTGTTGAATGTTCTTCAGGAATGTGCATACTACTCTGGATCTTTCCATCATTTTATCTCTGTTAAAAGTTAAACATTTCAGCTGGGCTCGGTGGCTCAGCCTGTAATCCTGCGCCTTTGGGAGGCTGAGCTGAGTGGATTGCCTGAGCCCGCGGGTTCGAGACCCGCCTGGGCAACTTGGCGAGACCTCATCTCTACAATAAATCAAAAAATCAGCTGGGCATGGTAGTGCGCGCCTGTAATTCTGGCTACTCGGAAGGCTGAGGTGGAAGAATTGCTGGAGCCCAGTAGGTCGAGGTTGCGGTGGCCGGGAGCGGCCACTGCACTCCAGTCTGGGCGACAGAGTGAGACTCCAACTCAAAAAAAAAAAAAAGTTAAACATTTAATTACCAGCCTGGACAACACAGTGAGACCTCGTCTCTACAAAAAAAATTTTTTAAATTAGCCAGGTGTGGTGGCACGTGCCTATAGACCCAGCTACTTGGGAGGCTAAGGTTGGAAGATCCTTCAAGTCCAGGAGTTTGAGGCTACAGTGAGGTGGAAGTGTGCCATTGCAGTGAGTGACAGAAACCCTGACTCAAAAAAAAAGTTAACTATTAGGTCAGGCATGGTAGCAGAGAACTGTAGTCCCAGCTGCTTAGGAGTTTAAGGCAGAGAGCTATGACCACACCACTGCACTCAAGCCTGGACAACAGAGAAAGACTTGTCCTCTCTTTTAAAAATAAAAAAGGTAAAAGCTGTGTTATAACAAGAACTGGCAAAGCTGTGAAGATACTGGAACTGTCAACAGTGCTGGTGAGAGCATCAGTAGTATAAGCACATCAGAAAACCATCTGGTGGCCAGGCACAGTGGCTCACACCAGTAATCCCCATACTTTGGGAGGTGGAGGTAGGAGGATCGTTTGAGGCCTGGAGTTCAAGACCAGTCAGGGCAACATAGTGAGACCCCCATCTCTTAAAAAGAAAATGGTGGTTTCTACTAAAGTTAAACATATGCCTACCCTCAGAAATTCCACTCCTAGATAGGTACATGAGAGAAATGAATGCCTATATCCACCAAAAGGCTTGTATAAGAATGTTCATAGCCACTTTATCCACAATAGCCCCAAATGGAAATAGCCTAAATGTTCAGCAACAAGAAAACGAATAAATTGTGGTACATTCACATAATGGAATACTACACAGCAAAAAAAAAAAAAAAAAAAAGGCAAGTAGTGGAACATTCAACAAAGGGGTGAATGCCACAGGCATCAGGTTGAGTGGAAGACAGATTCAGGAGAAAATGCACTTTATGAAGTTCTTGTGAAGTTTAACAAGACAAAATAATTGATAATGATTGAAGTGGGAAGAGTGGTTTCCTTTGCAGAAGGGTCTATAGATGAGAAAGGAACTTTCCGGGGTACTAGAAGTCTGCTATATCTTGGTTTGCGTGGGAATATTATATGCGTTGATACATACTGGCATCTATATGTGTATGTATATGCAGCAATGCAGATGCCAAGATGTATGTTCAATTAGTTTGTGAATGTGGAAGAGTGGGATGAATTTTAAAATCACCATTTTGCAATATCTAATTAATTGACTTATTGAGGCAAAGATATCAGTGGATGAATGGATGATGGGGAAGTCTGCAGAGGAAGGCCAGGGCTCTCACCACCTACACTCACTGAATTTGGTGCACTCGGAACTGGATCCATCAGGCATGGGTGCCTCTAGGTCTGATGCAATACGTATCAACTAGTACCATCAATTTTGAATTTTTATGTTTTTGTTTTTTTGAGTCGGAGTCTCACTCTGTCGCCTAGGCTGGAGTGCAGTGGCCGCTCCCAGCCACTGCAGCCTAGACCTGCTGGGCTCCGGCGATCCTTCTGCCTCAGCCTTCCAAGTAGCTGGAACTACAGTCACACGCTACCACACCCGGCTAATTTTTGATTTATTGTAGAGATGAGGTCTCACCAAGTTGCCCAGGTGGGTCTTGAACCCGCAGGCTCAGGCAATCCACTCACCTCAACCTCCCAAGGCGCAGGATTACAGGCTGAGCCACCGAGCCCAGCTTGATTTTGAATTTTTAATATTAAAAAGCAGAACCTGAATCGAATCAAACACCTGGAATTACTTCTAGATCCAATTTATAGAAACTATTACTTCTACATCCAGCTTATAGAAGATATGGGGGTAGAGGAACAAGTTACACTACCTCCCAAAGAAACCAGCAGACTACACTCATTACGTATTGCCATGTAACAGTTTATTCCAAACTCAGAGGCCAAAAAAATATTTATTATCTCTGATTTCTGAGTGGATGTGACTGAGCTGGGTTTCCTGCATATGGTTTCACAAGCTGCACCCTAGATGCGTTGGCTCCAACCATAAAATATTCATCTACTTGGAATTTGCCTGGTTGTAAGTTATGATGAATGGATCCAATTTAATTTTTTTTCCTGTATGGTTACCTAGTTGTCCACAGCCTATCTACTAACATTTTCACCAGATAATAGTTTAGGAAATTTTAATCAAGTTTAGAGCCTGTTGGTTTTGTGTGTAAATTAGAGCAAATAGTCTTTCTGAGTACTTAAAGAGTTCTTCTTGCTTTAAAAATTAATAGATCCAATCTGTAGGCTTTGTGATATCTAGTTAACCTACTCAAATAACTCTTTTGGGAATACTTTCTTTCCTTTAGTTGATTTCTGAATTGTGGAGGTTATCACTGCAAACATACAAAAGAAAAAAAAAGGGAAAAAAATTTTAAAAATGAAAGAAAGAAACCAGTATGTGACATAACGTTACTCAGTAAGAGAAGGCTGGGTGTGGTGGCTCAAGCCTGTAATCCCAGCACTTTGGGAGTCCAAGGAAAGAGGATTGCCTAAACTCAGGGATTCGAGACCAGCCTGGGCAACTTGGTGAGACCTTGTCTCTACAATAAATCAAAAAATAGGAGCCGGGCTTGGTGGCTCAGCCTGTAATCCTGCGCCTTTGGGAGGCTGAGGTGA
>NW_007258935.1:189049-190957 GCF_000164805.1 Carlito syrichta | reverse complement strand
AAAAAAAAAAAAAAAAAGCCAGGCGAGATTGCGCATGCGTGTAGTTCCAACTATTTGGAAGGCTGAGGTGGAAGGATCACCTGAGCCCAGCAGGTCAAGGCTGCGGTGGCTGTGAGCATGCCACTGCACTCCAGCCTGGGTGACAAGAATGAGACTCCAACTCAAAAAAAAAAAAAAAAAAGAAGAAGAAGAAGAGAAAATTCCATGTTAAGAGACCAGCCTGAACAACTTGGCGAGACCTCGTCTCTACAATAAATCACAAAAACTAGTTGGGTGTTGTGGTGTGATCTATAATTCCAGCTATTTGGAAGGCTGAGGCGGAAGGATCACCTAAGCCCAGCAGGTCGAGGCTGCGGTGGCTGTGAGTACGCCACTGCACTCCAGCCTGGGCAACAAGAGTGAGACTACAACGCAAAAAAGAATTTTGTGTCCACTGGGCACAGTGGCCCAAGCCTGTAATCCCAGCACTTTGGGAGGCTGAGGCGAGAGGATTGCTTGACCCCAGGGGTTGGAGACCAGTCTGGGCACCTTGGTGATACCTCCTCAATTCAAGTCAATCGAGAGTGTCTAAAACTGAAACATAGAGTTAAAAGATACATAATAACTCCCACCTCTTAATGTTTTTCACTAATTGTGATTTTAGATGTATCTTTTAGGAAGTAATATCTCATGATAAAATAGAATTTATCTCAATTTCAGTAGTTACTCTAGTTTCATTTCAGTTTTTCTGTTAAATTCACATTAAATGTTGTTTTATGCTTTTTAGTTAAAATACCATATATGTCTTCCCATTTGATAAAATGTCTGTCTGTTCTTTTACCCATATACTCACACAGAAAAATGTCTGGAGTCAAGTTTTTTTTTTTTTCAGATTAGAAAATGTAGTTTATTTAGAAAGTAAATGTGTGTGAGAGAGAGAGAGAGAGAGAGAGAGAGAGAGAGAGAGAGAGAGAGGAGACTCACCTCCCCAAGGTCGAGGAGGGGAAGAGTCGAGTTCTAACGGTAATAATAATTACTTTGGGATCATGGAATTCGTGGTAATGTCTTCTCTTCTCTGGCTGTGAATAACTGTATCATGTTGGCACTGATGTTGCTGCGCTTGCTTGCGTCTGCTGAGATTTACGATGGAAGTTTTTGCTTATTTCAAGGAACATGGATGTTCAGAAGTCTACTTAAAAAGAATAAGCGACCTACTAGGATGGCAAAGACAAACATACAACACCCAGAAAGCAACACGTATTGGTGAGGGGGTGGAGAATGTGGGACCTCACATGGCAATAGGAAATAAAATGGTGCAGGGGCGGTGGAAGGGCTTGGCAGCTCCTCAAAAAGGTAAAACAAGCTCGGCGTGACGGCTCACGTCTGTAATCCCAGCACTTTGGGAGGCGGAGGTGAGAGGATCGTCTGAGCTCCAGGGATGGAGACCAGCCTGTACAACATGGCGAGACCTTGTCTCTACAATAAATCAAAAAATTAGCTGGGCGTGGTGGCGTGCGCCTGTGGTTTCAGCTAATTGGCAAGCTGAGGCGGAAGGATCGCCTGAGCGCAGCAAGTCAAGGCTACCGTGGCCGTGAGCGTGCCATTGCACGACACAGTGCCTGGACGACAGAGTGGGATTCCGACTCAAAAAAAAGGGGGGGTACGGGGGCGCCAGGAAAGAAGGAAAGAACTGGCGCCACTTAGGTTCCCGTCTGAGCTGCTGCAGCCAGCGCGACCGGTGGCCCCACGTGGCTCCCGTGCTCGCGCACCAGAGGCTTGGGGGGATCGTGGCCCTCCGGGCCGCGTCCTCGGCCTCCCTTCGCGTCCCAGACGTTGCAGGACACTCACCGAAACCATTCGTTGCTCATCCGACATGAAAACTTCACCGGCGTCCTGCATTTTTACTAGATAAAAATCCCCACCCCACCC
>NW_007258935.1:187617-188569 GCF_000164805.1 Carlito syrichta | reverse complement strand
GTCAGAGCCGGCTGGGACCGGGGGCCCCCGAAGGGGCGGGCGCACGGGCGGCCCTAGAGCCCGGTCGCTCGCGGTCCTGCCCCGGGTGGGGGAACTCGGGCGGCCGGGGGACCGCAGGTGCGTCCTGGGCGTTGGCAGCATCTTCTCGCCACTGCCACCGTTCTTGCTCCAGCGTCTGGAGAGGCCGCGTCCAGCTTTGTAGGGTTTCTCTGCGGCCTCCAGCCCTCGGCCAGTGCTCGGCTGGAGCTCATCAGTGGCCGCAGACGTCGCTGCCAGCAAGGGCCTCTTTGCCACGGTGTCCCTGAGGGTTGGGGGCCCAGGACCTGCCGGAGGGGGGGACCTGTCCACGGTGTTCCTGAGGGGTGGGAGCCCAGAACCTGCCGGAAATGGGGAGAGACCTGTCCACGGTGTTCCTGAGGGGTGGGACCCCAAGGCCTACCTGGGGGTGGAAACCTGCCCACAGTATTCCTGAGGGTTGGGAGCCTAGGGCTGGCCAGTGGGGGTGGGGGTCCCGTCCAGGGTGCTCCTGAGGGTTGAGAGCCCAGGACTTGCCCCAGGAGTGGGAGCCCAAGGCCTGCCTGGAGGTGGGAACCTGTCCACAGTGCTCCTGAGGAGTGGGATCCCAGGGCCTGTGGGGGTGAGAGGGACTTGTCCACAGTGTTGTTGAGAGGTGGGAGCCCAGGGCCTGTTTGGGAGAGGGACGCCTGTCCACAGTGTTCCTGAGGGTTGGGAGCCCAGGGCCTGCCTGGAGGTGGGAACTTGTCTGCAGTGTTCCTGAATGGTAGGAGCCAAGGGCCTGTGGGGGATGGTGGGAGAGGTGAGTGGAACCTGTCCGTGGTGTTCTTGGGGAGGGGCCCAGGGCCTGTTGTGGGGGCACAGAACTTGTTCATGGTGTTCCCAAGTGGTGGGAGCCCAGGGCCTGCTGGGGGGCGGGGGGTCCTGTCCAGGGTTT
>NW_007258935.1:184535-187597 GCF_000164805.1 Carlito syrichta | reverse complement strand
GGGTTGGGAGCCCAGGACCTGCTGGAAGGGGGTGGGGGGGAACCTGTCCACAGTGTTCCTGAGGGGTGGGGAGCCCAGGGCCTGTGGGCGGGGGCTGGGAGGGAACTTGTCCACAGTGTTGCTGGGAGTTGGGAGCCCAGGGCCTGTTTGAGAGGACCCGTCCATGGTGTTCCTGAGGGTTGGGAACCCGGGGCCTGCCTAAGGGTGGGAACCTGTCCGCAGTGTTCCTGAGGGGTGGGAGCCCAGGGCCTGTGCAGGGAGGGAGGTGGAACCTGTCTGGGGTGTTCCTGGGGGTGCCCAGGGTGTGTGGGGGGCGGAGCCTGTCTACAGTGTTCCTGAGTGAGGGAGCCTAGGGCCTGCTGGGGGGCAGATGCTGTCCAGGAGGTTCCTGAGTGTTGGGAACCCAGCACCTGCCAGAAAGGGAGTGTACCTGTCCACGGTGTTCCTGAAGGGGGCGAGCCTGGGCCTGCCTGGGGTTGGGGGGAACTGTCGCCCGGTGTTCCCGATGCGTGGGAGCCCACGGTCTGCCTGGGCTGGAAACCTGTCCGCAGTGTTCCTGAGGGGTGGGAGCCCAGGGCCTGTCTTGGAGCGGAGGGAACTGTCCACCGTGAGCCTGTCCACTGACACTGCTGCTGCTCTCGCTTGCTTCTGCTGAGGTTTACGATGGAAGCTTTTGCTTATTTCAAGAAACATCATGGATGTTCAGAAGTCTACTTAAAAAGAATAAGCGACCGCTTTGTACCTACGAGGGTGGCAAAGACAAACATACAACACCCAGAAGGCAACACGTATTGGTGAGGAGGTGGAGAATGTGGGACCTCACATGGCAATAGGAACATAAAATGGTGCCAGTGCGGTGGAAGCCCAGGGCCTGTCCCGGAGTGGGGGAACCTGTCCGCAGCGTTCCTGAGGGTTGGGAGCCCAGGGCCTGCCTGGGGGAAGGGACCTGGCCACGGTTTTCCTGAGAGGGGGGGCTCTCCTGCCTTCAAGCTCCCTGCAGGGGCCTCAGCGAGAGCTGGGCCATGGCAGCAGGCCAAAGAGGCAGGTGAAAGGTGACCTCGCTCTGGGGCGTGTTTCTTCCTGTGACGGCTGTTCTGGGGTCCTTGACTGAGCTATCTTGCTTAGACTTGCACCATCTTGCATAAATGATCCTCAGTGTGAAGAAAATGAAGGCGGGTTTAACAACTAATTCCAGAATGGCCCCACTGAGTGTTTCCTGGTGGGTAAGCCACCAGATACCACTCGTGCGTGGGCAGTGAGGGGTAGCAGAGTTCTTCTTTGCAGTGTCTTTTGTGGCGAGAGGCCTGAGACAGCTGACACGGTTTACTGAATGCAGGATGTTGCGGGTTTTGAAATGAAAACTAAACATTTTCAAAAGGACTAAGGAAGTCTTGTGGCTGTCAGCCATATTCCCATGAGAATAATATTAAGAGTCCTCTGTAAGGATGTGCTGCCAGTTCATGGGTTGTAAGAGGAAGTAAACTCACTTACTACTTCAGATTCCAGAACACAGGTGAAACCTCTGAGTGCTCTGGGTCTCAGCCAGGAGTGCCTTCAAGAGGTTCAGAGCCAACCATTTCGAATTAAAAATATGAGACCGGCTTAGCTTGGTGGCTCAGCCTATAATCCCAGCACTTTGGGAGGCTGAAGCAAGTGGATTGCCTGAGCCTGCGGGTTTGAGACCAGCCTGGGCAACTTGGCGAGGCCTTGTCTCTATAATAAATCAAAAATTAGCCGGCATGGTAGCGTGCACCTATAGTTCCAGCTGCATGGAAAGCTGAAGTGGAAGGACCACCTGAGCCCAGCAGATCGAGGCTGCAGTGGCCAGGAGCGTGCCACTGCACTCCAGTCTGGGAGACAGAGTGAGACTCCGACTCAAAAAAAATTATATATGTATGTATGTATACACACACACACACACACACACACACACACACACATACATATATATATAAAACTATGGATCTTTGTTTACAGAATTCAATTTTGAAGGGAAAGTGTAGCAGCCTTCACAAAAAATCTGTAAAATCTGAATAAAACCAAGTATGGGATTGGGCTTGGTGGCTCAGCGTGTAATCCCAGCACTTTTGGAGGCCGGGGTGAGTGGATTGCCTGAGCCTGCGTGTTTGAGACCAGCACAGGCAACTCAGTGAGACCTCATCTCTACAATGAATAGTTTTTTAAAAAGGCAAGTATGGTCTCACCAGGATGCAGCTGTGTCTCTGAGGCACACATCTGGCGGCCCTCTTCAGGCCCCAGCTGTTGACTCTACAGGCCTCATGCGGGGGCCAGGTGCTTGCCATGACTCCTGAATGCGCGTGCCCCTGATAGGATGGCATGAGATAGCATTGCACCCCTGTGGCAGCCCCAAGTCTCACACCCCAGTATAGCCACGGAAAGAGTATCGCAGAACCACACAAACCTGAACTGAAGAACATCTTCCAGAATACCTGCTTGGTCTCTGGTCAAGGTCACAAGAGACCATCACAGTCAGGGGAGCCTAAGGGCACATGATCACCAAGGCATTAAGGAAAAACTAGGGAAATCTGAACACAGACTTTAGTTAGTTAACCAGAAAACAATTCAAACAATTCTTGAGTAAAACTAAAAGTGTTCCTTCAGCCCAGCCTGTATATTCAGGGGCCACTGGGCTTTTTTGCCATGCCTCGGAATGGCATGCAGAGGGAAGTGGGCCTGGAGGCAGACAGGCCCAGGGTGTTCATGGTGTTAGCCCCTGTGAAACCGGGCTTACCTAAGAGAAACAGCCACAGGGTGTGAAGACATTTGTGGAAAGCCAGTGACAACTTTAGAACAAGGGTGCCATGACCCAGGAGGTGCAGTGGAGTCTGGGCGGGCCTGGTGAGGATGGGCCTGGAGTCCAGCTTCACAGGACTGGTCACTGAGGGGGCTGTGTGGCTGCCTGAGGCAAGCTTCCTGAGGACAGTTTCAGAATGCTTTGTGCTCGGAATTTACTGAAGGTTTTTAAGAATTGGATGGAAGCTGGGCTCGGTGGCTCATCCTGTAATCCCGCGCCTTGGGAGGCTGAGGTGAGTGGATTGCCT
>NW_007258935.1:176811-184229 GCF_000164805.1 Carlito syrichta | reverse complement strand
ATTCCAACTCAAAAAAAAAAAAAAAAAAAGAATTGGATGGATACTTAACTTCATGTAGGATGCCCTAGAGCAGGATGAACCAGCTGATCTTCAAAAAAATCCTTTTCCTGAGTGGATTGCCTGAGCCCGCGGGTTCGAGACCCGCCTGGGCAGCGAGACCTCATCTCTACAATAAATCAAAAAATCAGCCGGGCGTGGTAGCACATGCCTGTAATTCCGGCTACTTGGAAGGCTGAGGTGGAAAGATCGCGGAGCCCAGCAGGGCAAGGCTGCGGTGGCCAGGAGCGGCCACTGCACTCCAGTCTGGGCGATAGAGTGAGACTCCAACTCAAAAAAAAAAAGTTCCTTTTCATCAAAACCACAACCACCTCACACCCATTGGGTGGCTATTGTTAAAAAGACATAAAATTACAAGTGTTGACTGAAATGTGGAGAAATTGGAACCCTTGTGCATTGCTGGTGCGTATATAAAATGGTGCAGCTTGCTCTGGAAAACAGTATGGCCATTCCTAAAAAAAAGTTAAACAGAATTACCACTTGATCCAGCAATTCCACTTCTGGGGACATGAAATTTTTTTTTGAATTTCCACTTCTGGGGACTTAAATTTTTTTTTGAATTTTTTATTTTAAGTAAGTGAGGTACTGGCTGGGCGAGTAAATCTATAATCCCAGTACGTTGGGAGGCTGAGGTGAGAGGATTGCCTGAGCTCAGGGGTTCAAGACTAGTCTGGGCAACTTGGTAGAACCTCGTCTCTACCATAAATCAAAAAATTAGCCAGGTGTGGCAGCATGCACTTGTAGTTACTTGGAAGGCTGAGGCAGTAGGATCGCCTGAGCCCAGCAGGTTGAGGCTGCAGTGACAGTGACTGTGCCACTGCACTCTAGCCTGGGCGACAGAGTGAGACTCCGACTCGGGGGGAAAAGAAAAATTGTGAGGCACAATTCAGGGTTAGGTATCCAGATGTTCACTATGCAGGTACCCTTGTTGATAAGGTGTGCCTCCCCCTCCCTTGGCAGTTTCCCACTACTGCCAATCCCTTTCTTATAGTATTATGATAGTTGTTTGAGGTCCACTTATGAGTGAGAACATGTGATACTCAGTTCTTTGTTTCTGTGATAGATCATGCAGTATTATAGCCTCTAAGTCCATCCAGGTTGCCGTGAAGTTCATAATTTTGTCTTTCTTTATGGCTGCATAATATTCCATTGTATGTATGTATCACATTTTTTTTAATCCAGTCCTCTTTCAATGGGCAGCACGGTTGGTTCCATATTTTTGCTATTGTAAATAATGCTGCAGTAAACATGTGTGTGCAGGTATCTTTTTCATATAGTGATTTGAGTTCCTCTGGGTATATTCCCAGTAGGAGGATTGCGGGGTTATAAGGGGGACGATTTTAAGATCTGTTTTCCACAGATGCTATACTAGTTTACACTCCTACCAACAGTGTAGAAGTGTTCCCTTTTCACCACATCCTCTCCAGTATCTGTTGTTTTTTGAGTTATTGTTGATGGCCATCCTGACAGGAGTTAGGTGGTGTCTCAATGTGGTTTTAATTTTCTTTTCTTTTCTTTTTTTTTTTTTGAGTTGGAGTCTCACTCTGTCGCCCAGACTGGAGTGCAGTGGCCGCTCCCGGCCACCGCAGCCTCGACCTGCTGGGCTCCGGCGATCCTTCCGCTTAGCCTTCCAAGTAGCCGGAATTACAGGCATGCGCTACCACGCCCAGCTGATTTTTTGATTTATTGTAGAGATGAGGTCTCGCTGCCCAGGCAGGTCTCGAACCCACAGGGCTCAGGCAATCCACTCACCTCAGCCTCCCAAAGGTGCGGGATTACAGGCTGAGCCACCGATCCCGGCTGGTTTTAATTTTCATTTCTTTGATGACTTGAAATATGTTTTATGCACCTGAAGGAAGTCAAAGCAGAGACACAAAGAGATATTTGTACGTCAATGTTCATAGCAGTATTGTTATTTTGTATGTGTGTATGTTTTTGTTTTGTTTTGTTTTGGGGAGTATCTATTACCTTGAGTGTTAATTTTTTTATATGTTGATATCATTTCTTCTTTTCTAGAAACTTTGAAATATATATAATATTGTTGCTAAGTATAGTCACCCTAGTCTACTATCAAGCATTAAAACTTATTTCTTCTATCTAACTGTACATTTGTACCCATAACCTTCATGCTCCCTTTTTCCTACCCACCATTCCTTGTTTCTGATATCCATCATTGTGTTCCCTCTGTCCATTAGAATCAGGCTTTTTAGCTTCCAAGTATGAGTGAGAATATGTGATATTTGCCTTTCTGTGTCTGGCTTTTTCTACTTAATATAATGACCTCCGGTTCTTTCCATATTGCTGCAGATTTCATTCTTGTTTATGGCCAAGCATTCCATTGTGTGTATATGCCATATTTTTATCCATTCATCCATTGATGGGCACTTTGGTTGATGCCATATCTTTGCATTTGTGAATACTGCTGTAAAAAATATTGGGGTGCAGATATCTCTTTGGTATCCTGATTTATTTTCCTGTGGTTAAATACCCAGTAGTAGGATTGCTAGAGCATATGGTAGCTCTAGTTTTAGTTTTTTGAGGACTCTCCATACAGTTTTCCATAGTGTCTGTACTAATTTACAATACCATCAACAGTGTATAAGAATTACCCTTTCTGGCCGGGCTCAGTGGCTCAGCCTGTAATCTCACGCTTTGGGAGGCTGAAGTGAGCGAATTGCCTGAGCCTGCGGGTTCGAGACCCACCCGGACAACTTGGTGAGACCTTATCTCTACAATAAATCAAAACTAGCCAGGCATGGTAGCACGTGCCTGTAGTTCCGGCTACTTGGAAAACTGAGGCAGAAGAATCGCTGGAGCCCAGCAGGTTGAGGCTGCGGTGGCCGGGAGCGTGCCATTGTACTCCAGTCTGAGTGACAGAGTGAGACTCCAACTCAAAAAAAAAAAAGAATTCCCCTTTCTGCTTATCCTCACCAGCACCAGCATTTATTATTTTTTTGTCTTTTTAGTAATAGCCATTCTAAATGGGGGTGAGATATCTCATTATAGTTTCTTTTCTTTCTTTTTTTTTTTTTTTGTGGTAGAGTCTCACTCTGTTGGCTGGAGTGCACTGGTATGATCATGGCTCACCACAGCCTCAAACTATTGGGCTCAGGCAATCTTCCCACCTCAGTCTCTCAAGTAGTTTGAACCACAGGTGTGTGCCACCATGCCAGGCCAATTTTTAAAAATTTATTGTAGAGATGAGGTCTCACCAAGTTACCCAGGCTGGTCTCAAACACCTGGACTCAAGCAATCTTTTTGCCTCTGCCTCCCAAAGTGCTGGGATTATAGGTGTGAACTACTGTACCCAGCTTGAGTTGACTTTTGTATATGGTGAGAGGTAGAGGTCCAGTTTCATTCTTCTGCATGTGGTGGTTTCATTTTCCCAGGACTGTTTATTGAAGAGGGTATCCTTTCTGCAGTATATGTTCTTGTTGGTTTTGTTGAAGATCAATTAGCAGTAAATATGTGGATTTATTTCTGAGCTGTCCATTGTGTTCTATTGGTCTATGTGTCTACTTTTATACAAATACCATGCTATTTTGGTTACAATAGCCTTGTGATATGTTTTGAAGTCAGCCTTCAGCTTTGTTCTTTTTACTCAGCATTGCATTGGCTATTCTGGCTCTTTTTTAGATCCATATGAATTTTTGGATTGGTTTTTCTATTTCTGTGAAAAATGATGCTGATATTTTTGATAGGGATTTCATTAAATCTCATAGCAACATTATTCACAGTAGTCAAAAGATAGAAACAATACAAGTGTCATGAACTGATGTATGGATAAGCAAAATATGGTCTACTTATAAAATGGAATAGTATCCAGCCTTTAAAAGAAAGGAAATTCTGGCCAGGTATGGTGGCACAGTCTGTAATCCCAGCACTTTGAGAGGCTGAGGCAAGAGGATTGCCTGAGCTTAGGGATTTGAGACCAGCCTGGGCAACTTGGTGAGACCTCGTCTCTA
Source organism: Carlito syrichta (assembly GCF_000164805.1). NCBI lineage: Eukaryota > Metazoa > Chordata > Mammalia > Primates > Tarsiidae > Carlito > Carlito syrichta. Next base: position 180,207 of record NW_007258935.1, on the reverse strand, counting down.
CAATAAATAAAAAAAATAAGCTGGGCGTGGTAGCGCGTGCCTGTAGTTCTGGCTACTTGGAAAGCTGTGGTGGAAGGATCATTTAAACCCAGCAGGTCGAGGCCACAGTAGCAGGAAGTGTGTTACTGCACTCCAGCCTGGGCAACAGAGTGAGACTCCGACTCAGAAAACAAGAAAGGAAATTTTGACACATGCTTCAACATGGATAAACTTTGACATGCTGAGTGAAATAAACCAGTTACAAAGGACAAATACTGTGATTCCACTTACACAAGGTATGCAGAGTCATCAGAGACAGAAACAGAAAGTAGAATGGTGGTTGCTGAGGGCTGGGGGAGGAGAAATAGAGAGCTGTTTAACAGGTGCACTTTCAGTTTGAAAAGATGAAAAGAGTTTCAGAGATGGATGATGGTGATGCTTGAACAACAACGTGAATGTATTCAATGTGACTGAACTGCACATTTAAAAATGGTTAAGAGGGAACACTTTTATGTTACATGTATTTTACCACCATAAAACAAATCCTTTTCTGATGTTACAGTCTCCTGCCTTTAGGTGCAGTCACACTGTTGAGACACTCAGAAGGTGAGGGAGTGGAACTGCCTCACCTTCTGAGTTCAGGGGTTCCACTTCCCAGACCCCAAGACTTCCACACTGGTGGTTTCTGCAGGGTGTAGATCCTTGGCTCTGGGATGAGCATGGGCTTTCTCGGTACCTTTCCCATCATTCCTGACACACACTGGGCCTGTGTGCTCCTTCACCCCACCTTGATATGGACACGGAGACAGTGGCTCTTTTCCACTGCTTCTGGAAACCCTCCAGACTCTGACAGATGTGAATCAGCTGCCTCTCTGTGTACTTCTTGTTGCCCGTCCTATCCCCTCCTGTGCCCTGAAACCTATGGGATGGCGGCTTCTTCACTCCTTTGCATCGATCCCAGCTCTTCCAAGGAGGTTGCATGTCCTGTGCATGGGAAGGTGTGCGGTAGGTAGATGTATAGCGACAGGGATTGAGTGGTCATGGAGTGAATAAAGGTGAACCTGAGCCTTACGTTTTAGGAGAGGATTGCACATCTGTCTTCATGGTCTTCAGAGCTGAACTCACCTGTAGCTTCTACCAAGTGTCAGGATCCAAGTCACAGCCAGATCTGCATGTTTGAGCATGTTCCATCTTTATCTAGCCGGAGGTGCTTATGGATGTAGTGTGGTGAGAAAGGTGTGAGGGTCTCCGTCTTAATCCAGCTCCTGGTGCTCCCAGATGAAGGTGTGGTGCAGATGACACAGGGGTCCCCTTCTTTATCTGGCCCAAAGCACTCACGTGTGAGTGCAGTGGGAATGGCGTGGGGTCCCCATCTTTACTTGAGGTAGTCATGGATAAAGATGGTATGGGGGTCCTCATCCTTAGCCCAAGGCTCTCGTGGATGAAGCTGCAGTGGGAATGGTGCGGGGTCCCATCTTTAACCTGAAGCTCTCATGGATGAAGGTGTACTGGGAACGGTGTGGGGTCTCCACCCTTGGCTGGGCCAAGCCCTTACAGCTGTAGGTATAGTGGGAATGTGGTGGGGCGCCCATCTTTGGTCCAAGCGCTCACGGATGAGGGTGCTCTGGGAATGGCATATGGGCTGGAGTGTTTGAGTGGCTGTGCCTTTGCACAGGGCCGAGCCGGCAGCATTCCCACCCGAAAAGAAGGTCAGGGCCGATGCCGATGCCTTCCTGGGGTATCACAGCCTCAAGTGTCTGTCTCGATGCTAAGGGTGACTGGCCAGTGGCTGGGATGGCATCTGGCAGGGCTTGACTGGACTGGCCATCTAGATGGCATTGTCATCCAGTTGTGGCTGATGGGACCTGCTGGGGACTTGCTGAGCACCTCTATGCCACTCCTTCTGTGAAGCATCTTCACATTGGCTCCGTGGCTGCCCTGCAGTGCAGTGGTCTCAGCCATCCAGAGCCTTCCCGTGGTGGCTAGATGCCCCTAAAGGAGCCCCCGAGGACCAGGTGGCAGCTGTGGGATCCTTGATGCTCCTTCTCCCGCATCTGTTGGCTGGTTGGGCGGCTCAGAGGCAGAGCGGATGGGGTGTGTGAGGGCGTGAGTCCCAGGATGCATGACACGGAAGGAGGTGCTGGAGAGCTCACAACACGCACCAGGTCTCAGGATTGGTGGTGCCAGGATTTGAGCCCAGCCGGAGCTGATTTAAAACTGTTCTGTCCCCCTGCTCCCTGGGGAAATTGAGGGGGAAGATAGATCCAGCCACCTGCAGATGAGGCTTTTCTGAGGAGGGGCTTCAGTTTATTTAGAAAAAGCTAGTACTCTGATACTGGGTCATTATTAGGATAGCTAATATCCAAATACATTAAGGCAAATGAGAGTTTGTTTTTCTTTTCTTTTCTTCTTTTTTTTTTTTTCTGTTGGACTCTCACTGTTGCCCAGACTGGAGTGCAGTGGCCGCTCCCAGCCACCGTAGCCTCGACCTGCTGGGCTCCAGCGATCCTTCCACCTCAGCCTTTCGAGTAGCCGGAATTACAGGTGCGCCTGGCTAATTTTTTTATTTTATTGTAGAGATGAAGTCTCGCCTGCCCAGGTGGATCTTGAACCCGCAGGCTCAGGCAATCCACTCACCTCAGCCTCCCAGAGGCATGGGATTACAGGATGAGCCACTGAGCCCAGCTAAAACACAACTTGTTATTATGGAAAAAGTAGTGTGATGCACCCATGCACACATCACCTGCTCCCCCAGTCACCTCTCCTGGCCAGCGTCGCTTTGTCTGTACCCAACGCTGGCTCCACCCCCACTTCTGGAGAATTAAAAGAATTATATATCCCAGACATACCATTTCATCTATATATTTCAATGAATATCTCTTTATAACCATAAGATCTTTATTGCACCTAAAAAAAAATTTTTTTTTTGAGTTGGAGTCTCACTCTGTCACCCAGACTGGAGTGCAGTGGCCACTCCGGGCCACCACAGCCTCAACCTGCTGGGCTCCAGCGATCCTTCCGCCTCAGCCTTCCAAGTAGCTGGAACTACAGGCGCGCGCTACCACGCCCAGCTAATTTTTGATTTATTGTAGAGATGAGGTCTCGCCAAGTTGCCCAGGCGGGTCTCGAACCCGCGGGCTCAGGCAATCCACTCACCTCGGCCTTCCAAAGTGCTGGGATTACAGGCTGAGCCACCGAGCCTGGCCCGCACCTAAAAATTAACAATTCCTTAATATTTTCCTTTGTCTGGTCAGTGTTTAAATTTCTGTGATTATCTATAAGTTTTTTCTCAGTTTACCTTTTAGAATCAGGATCCATTTAAGACCCAAACAATAGTCAGGCTCGGTGGCTCAGCCAGTAATCCCGCGCCTTGGGAGGCTGAGGTGAATGGATTGCCTGAGCCCGCGGGTTCAAGAC
>NW_007258935.1:170864-176481 GCF_000164805.1 Carlito syrichta | reverse complement strand
TGCACTCCAGTCTGGGCGACAGAGTGAGACTCCGACTCAAAAAAACCCCACATAGTTGGGGCTGCATGGATGTGACCATTCCACTTTGGAGGGCATGGGCTTTTCCAATTTCTTTGCTATTATGATAGAATGGATATTCTTGCATATACATCTTAGAATGCTGATTGTTTTTGTTATATCTCCCTGGAGAGTTTGGAAAGTGATCATATTTTTATAAACTGTAGATGTATATTGCCATGTTGATTTCCAGGAATATTATATCTACTTTTATTCCCACCAGCAGTGCTGGAGAGAAGCATATTAATTAATATGAGACCTCATATTAAGTATATTGGAAATATAACAGGTACTCAAAATTTTTTTAATATCATTTTGGGTTTTCTCTGCTGTAGTCCCTTTCTAGGACACATGACTGAGAGCTCATTATGCTAGATTTTTATGTGCACATCAGCAAAGTGCACTAGTACAGGTGTTATGCCTAACATCTACCTGTCCTGTGTCCCAGGGTCTGCCAGCTTGGCTTCTCTGCCCGCAGTGCTGGGGGGGCAGCCTGGTCCCTGTGATGGGGAAAGGGGAGAGAAAGCTCCTCTGTGTTTAAGATAGAGAAGAAGGGCAGACACCATGTCTTGTGAGTATTCATGTCTTTGTGTCTGCGAGGGACTGTATACTCTGATGTCCTCAGTAAATATGTCATAGGTAGAAAGAGTGAAGAAGCAATACAGATATTGCCCTGAGCTTCCTTGAAGGGAGTAGGGAAGGAAGAAGAATGTATTACTATATACTGAACTCTTATTTTCCATTTGAAACACAGAATGACATTTCCCATTGAAACTGAGAAACTTTATTACAGTGGTTATAGTTGTATCATGGTCAGAATTGTGTGGGCTAACCTAGAAATTTAACTTTTTATTAAACATTTTTTTTTTAAATGAAGCTGCTTTATTTATTGAGGTATGATTGACATATAAAAAGCTATCCACATTTAATACATATACCTCACGAGTGTGGGGATAAGTGTGTACCTATTGCCAGGTGTGGTGGCTCACACCTATAATCCCAGCACTTTGGGAGGCCAAGATGAGAGGATTGCCTGAGCCCAAGGGTTCAAGACCAGGCTGGGCAACTTGGTGAGACCTCATCTCTACAAATTTATCAGAAAACTAGCTGGGCATGGTGGCGCATGCCTGTAGTTCCAGCTGCTTGGAAGACTGAGGTGGAAGGATTGCCTGCCCCCAGTAGGTCGAGGCTGCGGTGACTGTGAGCGTGCTACTGCATTCCAGCCTGGGTGACAGTGAGACTCCAACTCAACAACAACAAAAAAATGTACACCTATGAAACCATCACCACTGTCAGGACATTTACATATTGTCTATCAACGATTTCTTTTTTCAATATTTGTGAATAATTACATAGAGCAAGCTGTGTACCTAAAGGTACAGTTTGATGAGTTTTGACAGATCTTAAAAGTACGGTTTGATGAGTTTTGACAAATAAATATGCCTGTGCAACCACCGGTCCAGTGAAGAAATCCACTATTGCCATCACCCTAGAAAGCTCTTGCCTGTCCTTTTCCAGCCTGCTCCCCCCAACCAGGTACCCTCTCCTGATATCTGTCTGCCTGGATGGAATTCATTTGCCTGTTCTTACATGTCACATAAATGAAATCATACAGTATATATTCTCTTATTACTTTTTCTTTGTCTTCTTTTTTTTTTTTTTGGTCAAGGATGGTTGAAGATTCATCATGATGTGGGTATCAGGAGTATGTTTCTTACTGTTGCTGAGTAGCGTTGCTATTTTTTGAAGGTACCACCACAATTTGCACATCCATTCTTTTGTTGATGAACATTTTGTTGTCCCTAAATTTGTGCTATTTGAATATTGCTACAATGAACATTCCTTTTTTTTTTTTTTTTTTTGAGTTGGAGTCTCACTCTGTAGCTCTGGCTGGAGTGCAGTGGCATGCTCACAGCTACTGTAGCCTTGACCTGCTGGGCTCAGATGATCTTTCCGCCTAAGCCTTCCAAGTAGCTGGAAATACAGGCATGCGCCATAACACCTGGCTAATTTTTTGATTTGTTGTAGAGATGAGGTCTCGCCAAGTTGCCCAAGCTGGTTTTGAACCTGTGGGCTCAGGCAGTCCTCTCACCTCAGCCTCCTGAAGTGCTGGGATTATAGGCGTGAACCACTGCGCCCAGCCTGAACATTCTTATATATTTCTTTTTTTTTGGACTTAATGTCTTATTTTCTCTTGGGAAAATACCTTAGAATAGCAGTGCTGGATCATGGGGTAGGTATATAATTAAATTTTAAGAAACTGCTGAACATTTTTCCAGTACAGTTGTACCATTCTCATCAGTGATATATATGGTTTCGGTTGCTCCCTGTTCTAACATTTGGCATTGTCATCTGTGTAATTGTAGCCATTCTGTGTATAGTGTATAGTGGTGTCTCATTGTGATTTTAATTTGTATTTTTCTGACATTTAATGATACTGACCATCTCTTAAAGACTCTGTTCCTTATTTATATATGCTTTTTTGTGAGGCATCTTTTTAAGACTCTTGCCTATGTTTTATTGGGCTCTATGTTATTATTGACTGGTAGTTATTTGTATATACATATATGTGTGTGTATACATATATACACACGTACATTAAATATGTTACTAATCTATATAATCTGGATACAAGTATTTTGTCAGATATAGGGATTGAAAATACTTTCTCTGTGACTTGCCTTCTCATCTTAATGGTGCCTTTTGAAGAGTAGTAATGTTTAGTTTTGATGAAGTTTAATTCTTTTTTCTTTCTTTTTTTTTTGAGTTGGATCCTCATTCTGTCACCCAGGTTGGAGTGCAGTGGCATGCTCACGGCCACCGCAGATTCAACCTGCTAGGCTCAGGCGATCCTTCCACCTCAGCCTTCCAAGTAGTCGGAACTACAGGCATGCACCACCATGCCCAGCTAATTTTTGTATTTATTGTAGAGATGAGGTCTCACCAAGTTGCCTAGGCTGGTCTCAAACCCATGGACTCAGGCAATCCTCTCACCTCGGCCTCCCAAAGTGCTGGGATTATAGGCGTGAGCCACCATGCCCGGCTACCTTTTTTTTTCCTATGTGTTTTGTACTTTCAATTTCTGCCTAAGAAATCTTTGTCTCTTCAGGTCACAATGGCATCCTCTTGTGTATTTTTCTTGGAGCTTCATAGCTTTCGTGTTTACCTGTGGGCCTATAAGCCATTGTGAGTTGATTTTTGTGTATGGTCTGAGGCATGAGTTAAGGGTCAGTATTTTCCCTGCCAGTATGCAGTTGGTCTAGTACCACCTTTTTTTTTTTTTGTCAGGGTCTCACTCTGTTGTCTAGACTTGAGTGTGTCACTCTGTTGTCTAGACTTGAGTGCATTGGCACAATCACAGTTCACCACAGCCTTGACCTCCTGGGTTCAAGTGATTCTTCCGCTTCAGCCTCCTGAATAGCTAGGCCTACGGGTTTGTACCACTATACCTGACAAATTTTTTGGTTTTTCTGTAGAGATGAAGTCTCACTATGTTGCCCAGGTGGGTCTCAAACTCCTGGGCTCAAACAATCCTCTCACCTTGGCCTCCCAAAGTGCTGGGATTATAGGCGTGAGCCACCACACTCGGTCTAGTGCCATCTGTATTGTTGAATTGAATTTTCCTCACTGAATTGTGCTGGTGCTTCTCTTCACAGTCTGACTGCACATGTGTGGATCTGTTTCCAAACTCTTTTTTGTTTTACTGTGTATGTATATCCTTATGCCAATACCACACTGTAGCCTTGATCTGCTGGGCTCCAGCAATCCTTCTGCCTCAGCCTTCCAAGTAACTGGAAATACAAGCATGCACTACCATGCCTGACTTATTTATTTATTTATTTTTTATTGTAGAGACGAGCTTTTGCCAAGTTGCCCGGGATGGTCTCGAACCCGCGGGTTTAGGCAATCCACTTGCCTCGGCCTCCCAAAGTGCTGGGATTGCAGGCTGAGCCACCGAGCCTGGCCTCAGGGCATTTCTAATACATGTTTATAACTAAATGGAAGGTCTTAAAAGCCTCACACCACAGCATCACTGTCAGTTGATATTCTCATCTTGACAAATCTCTTTTGTATTTGCACAAATACTTCTTTGTCTTGTGGTTTAGCTATTACAAACAACATGCCACTGTCAGCACCCAAGGTGTCCAACTTGACAAAAACCCCCTATAACTTGGCTACTCTGACCTCTGAATCCACAATCCAGGGGAAGCACACATGTGGCAAAACAAGCAGAAGGTCCCCAGCATTCTTCAGTGTTATGACTCCCTATTCCAGAGGACCTCAGAGTAATGTGGGATAAGCACCAGCTGGGAAGAAGAGGAGCCTGAGGGCCGAGTCACTCCAGGAGCATCAGGGACAGTGACTCTTGACAGTGAAAATGTGAAGAAACTCAGTTGTTTCAGGGCATAACAGAAGATTGTCTATTTGTGACAGAGCCTGAGGGCTCCTATGGAATGCAGGCTCCTACAATCTCCTGGCTGAAGGAGGAGGAGGAAGCTGGGCACAGGTGGACGGTGCTCAAGGCCATGCTCTTCCCTCAGGACAGAGCGCAGGGGGTGCTCCTGGATGGAGGCCCTCAGGGACCTTGTGTGGCAGCTCCACTTCCATCCACAGCTCGGGGTGTGGGACGGGCACCTGGAGAAAACTCGGCTTGTCTGACGTCCTTGGATACAGACAGATTTTGCCTATCATTGGCTTAAAAGGGATGGCCAACCTAAACAAATTTTGATTTCAGCAAATCCAGGTTCTTGCTGGGGAGTATGAGTGGGAGGGCCTGGAGTGCTTGGAACTGAACCAGGTCCTTTGGTAAAAGGAGGACAAACGTCTGTCCCTTCGCCATTCCTAAGTGCCTGGTATCCCAAATTTTTCCTCATTTGGTAACATGATCAGTTTCAAACAGCCAAAAGCGTGTCCTATGTGTCAGTCAGTGCTGTTGGGAAAACCATAGCAGTGAAGGGGAGAGCCCATGGACCCCACTGCCCTGGCCTCTGGCATCTGGGGACCAGCTGTCACTGCAGGAGGGTCCAGCTCGGCTGTAGCATGATCTTGTGACTAAAAAAGCCATGTGCATCACAATAAAAGGAGACAACACTTTCTCTCTTCTCTGCCATCCACATCAATGCTCTGGGGAAATATTGGGACCACTTCCTCAGTTTCAGAGCCCCTACATTCTTTTTTATGTTATGTATAGAACTTTGAGAAACCATTGACTAAATTACATGTAAATCTTCCATAAACATGAGCTTTGAGACGCTGTGAAATGAAATATGTTGATAGTTATTTTAAATAATAAATAATATCTACTTATACATAAAAGAAAGCCAAAGTGATTTGTGATTATCAGAAAAAGTAGACTTTAAGACAAAAATTATTACTAGAGTCAAAGGAAGACATTATATAACAATGTTATGTACAGCAATTAAAAATCATATACACCTAACAACAGAGACTCAAAATAGGTGAAGCAAAAACTGGCAGATTAAAAGAGACACAGGGCTGGGCTCGGTGGCTCAGCCTGTAATCCCACGCCTTGGGAGGCCGAGGTGAGTGAATTGCCTGA
>NW_007258935.1:167906-170612 GCF_000164805.1 Carlito syrichta | reverse complement strand
CACTGCACTCCAGTCTGGGTGACAGAGTGAGACTCCAACTCAAAAAAAAAAAGAGAGACACAGACAATTCGACAATAAAAATTGGAGCCTTTGATACCCTATTTTCAACAAAGGCTAGAAAAACTAGGCAGATCAACAAGGAAACAGAAGACTTGAACCGCACTATAAACCAACTAGACCTAACGGACATCTACAAAACACTCCACCCAAAAACAGAACAGGACACGGAACATTCTCTGGGATAGATCATGTGCAAGGCCACAAAACAGTTATCAGCTAATTGACAGGAATTCATGTAAAACATGCACTCTACCCACAGTTGAATGAAATTAGAAAGTAAATAACAGAGGGAAATTTAGGAGATACACCAATAAGTGGAAATGAAACAAAACACTCCCCAATAGCCATTGAGTCAAAGAAGAAATTACAAGAGCCAATAGATGGATGAAAACAGAACACAGAATACCAGAATTAATGTAGGTGACACAGCACTCGGTGACAAATTTGTAGCTGCAAGTGCTTATATTTAAAAAGTAAAAGATCTGAGACCAACAGTCTAATCATTTACTGTAAGACATTCAATGCTATACATAATATTGTCATATAATGTCTTCCTTGTGGTGGCTCAAGCCTGTAATCCCAGCACTTTGGGAGGCTGAGGTGAGAGGATTGCCTGGGCAATTTAGTGAGACCTCGTCTCTATGATAAATCAAAAAATGAGCTAGGTGTGGTAGCACATGCCTGTATTTCCAGCTACTTGGAAGGCTGTGGCAGAAGGATCACGAGTCCAGCGGGCCGAGGCTGCGGTGGCTATGAGTGTGCCACCGCACTCCAGTCTGAGTGACAGTGAGACTCCTACTCGAAAAAAAAAAAAAGACACTAGAATAAAAAGAGCCAACCAAAACTCAAAGGAAATAATCAACACTAGAGTGAAAATAAAAGAGACAGAGAATAGGAAAAACAATAGGGAAAATCAACTAAAAGTTAGTTATTTGCAAAGAGAAATAAAATTGGCAAACCTTTAGCTAGACTAAGTAAAAAGTTGCTTAAATCAGGAATGAAAAAGGAGATGTTTGTTGTATGCCCTCAGAGTAATTTTCAGCAAGTTTAAATTCATCTTTTAAATACTCTATTGAATAGTTAGGGTGGTTTTGCTGGGAAGTGGGTCTGCAGGGTGTCTTGCACTGTATTCTGGACCTGGACCTCACGATTTTTCAGTCTTAAGTATTCAGCATGCATTTTGAGGGGTACAGGGATATTCTGTTAAATTACCTCTTTGTGATTGACACGTTCGGGTAGTCTAACATTGATACTGTTCTTAGCTGGTAACTGTTCTGCAATGCTTACCATGGGGCATTCTCAAGCTTAGCCGAATTTCCACCTTCTAGGATTCCCTGGGCTGCATTTGCATCTGATACACTCAGAACTCAGGACAGGCGCCCCAGTGGTATCAGGCTCCCTTCTGCTGCAGCCTGACAGCAGAGGCAGAGCATGGCTCAGGGCCTGGAAGCAGAGCTGCTGCAGGTGGGTGGCACGGCTGCCCTGCTTAGAAGCCTGGTGCTCCTCCCACCTCAGACCCTGGTGTAGCAGTCACAGAAGTAGAGCCTGGGGCCCCACAGGAGGCACGTCTGTTTCCAGAGGCATTGTATGCAGGAGACCTCCAGTGATGGGATCTCTGCCAGTGTTCACAGTGTCTAGTCTGGGGCCCCTTGCACAGCAGAGGTAGTTTTTACTAAGTACTATCAGCTTTCTAGAGTTAGAAAGTGAACCCTGTATCAAACTCTCATGTGGAGAGTGGTTTTGCTCCTCTTTGTCTAAAACATTCCATATTCAAATTTTGCCAGTTGCCCCAATACCAGCCTTTAAAGGAACCTTTCCCCCAGTCTGACATTGTGTTGTGTTATTGTGTCTGTCTCGTTGCCTTTAATCTGCACCATAGTTATTCATCTTTTCTTTGTCTCCCATAACCTTGCTGTTTTTGAAGATGGCAGGCCCGCTTATTTGTAGACTCTTTCACAGTTTGGGTTTTTCTAGTGTTTCCTCATGATTCGTTTCAAGCTTTGCATTTGGCAGCACTATCACAGATTTTTTTGTGTGTCCTCAGTGTACCCTTCCAGGAGGCACATGATGCACCCCTCCTGTTGCTGGTGATTTCCACTTTGACCTCTTGGCTAAGCTGACATCTGCCAGGCTTCTCTGTAAAGATACACTTTATCCTCGTCATTAAAACAAACAAAAAAAAAACCCTATGGAGGTGTTTCCTTCAGACTGTGTGACAATTCTGCTTCTCAGCAAACTTTCATCCACTTGTTTTAGTATCCACTGATGATTCTTGCTCAACTCAGTTTTGTGGAGTTGTTTGTTTGTTTGTTTGTTTTTGAGTTACAGTCTCTGTAACATAGACTGGAGTGCAGTAGCATGATCATGGCACACCGCAGGCTTGACCTACTGGGTTCAGGTGATTCTTCCACCTCAGACTTCCAATACCTGGAATTACAGGCATGCACCATCACGCCCACCTAATTTTTTAAATTTATTGTAGAGACGAATTCACGCCAAGTTACCCAGGCTAGTCTCAAACCCTTGGGTTCAGACAGTCCTCTTGCCTCTGCCTCCCAAAGTGTTGGGATTACAGGTGTGAGTCACCATGCCTGGCCTAACTCGGTTTTTAAAATTTTTTATTTATTTATTTATTTACTTATTTTT
>NW_007258935.1:160495-167886 GCF_000164805.1 Carlito syrichta | reverse complement strand
CTATTTGAGTTGGAGTCTCACTCTGTCGCCCAGACTGGAGTGCAGTGGCCGCTCCTGGCCACCGCAGCCTTGACCTGCTGGGCTCCGGCGATCCTTCTGCCTCAGCCTTCCAAGAAGCTGGAACTACAGGCGCACGCTACCACGCCTGGCTAATTTTTGATTTATTGTAGAGATGAGGTATCGTCAAGTTGCCCAGGTGGGTCTCGAACCCACGGGCTCAGGCAATCCGCTCACCTCGGCCTCCCAAAGCGCTGGGATTACAGGCTGAGCCACTGAGCCCGGCCCTAACTCAGTTTTTATTATGATGTTGCCCCATTGGTTGAAAGAATAGCCGTGTCAGAAGGATTATAAATTGTGAACATTGAGCAACTTGTTTAAACAGAAAGTCATTCCACACTATGATAGTAGAATTATCATATAAGTGGGTTATAGTAGATACATGAGAAAATTGGACTTTAAAGACTCAATCTCATTTGAGAACATAAAAGTCCATTTCGAAGACTGTCTGTGTGTCTGTGGTGGCTTATTGAGCCAAAGAAAATCAACATATGAAGATTTCATTTGCTTATTTAGGCCAGCCTATGTTGGTGACAAAAAACATCTTGACTTTACCACTTTTACTGGTTTCTTTTTTCTTTCTGCTATTGGATTTTTGTTTATATATGTGTATATATGTTTTTATTTTTAGATGTGGGGTACAATTCAGGATTAGGTATACAAGTGGACATCGTACAGGTAAAGTTTGGGCCTCCCTTTGGTCCCCACTTTGCCCGATTTGAGATCAAGTACCATTATTGATGTTGTATCTCCCCCTGCCCAACCCTCTATGGCTTTTAGTTGTTTCTTAAGCTGCTATTTATAGACTAAAGATTCTCTGTTAAGGTGAATAAGTATGGCATTCGTTATTCTTTTCAATTTTAGTTTTCACGTAAAGATGTCTCTTTTAAGTATGTCACTTGTAAACTCTTCCTTCCTGACACACGTAGCTTGTAAACCTACTTTCCTGATAGTTCTTATCTCATTCTTTTACAGGTACCTCCTATTTAACTGACATTGTGTGGTGGGCCGGCACAATTGCAAGTAAGCAGCCTGCATGCTATCTTTCATTCTTAAGATCAGTCATTTGTTTGGGCAGGACTGGAGGGGCTGGGATGAGTTTGGCTACATTCTTTGGAAGAGACTGTCACTGGCCTCACTGTGTGATACCCTGCCTCGCAAGAGTCACTCTCCTTGCTCGATTTCCTCTAGTCATCCTTCCTCCTTTTGGAAGGGAGCGAATGGACCCGTGCAGAATGAGGACAAGGAAGGAGGTGGCAGAGGTTCCTGCTGCCCACGAGGAACCCTGGGTTTAGTCTAGGTCAGACTGTCCTGGGGCTGAGGAAATTAAACAGCCCCTATTTACTCACAGCAGTCAGTCAGGGCTGGCATTTGAGGAAACTCCATGTGTTAGTGCCTCGTTTTGCTCAACACTTGGTGTAACAAAGGAGTTTCTTGAAAGCCCAGATCAGAGGTCATATGCTGTTATGTAAATATGAATAACAAAATTAGCATTCAGAACTCTAAATGTGTAAAGGACTATATTAGAAACGAAAGAACTATTGGCTGGGCTTACACCTGTAATTCCAGCACTTTGGGAAGCGGAGGTGAGAAAATAGTCTGAGCCCACAGGTTCGAGACCAGCCTAGGCAACATGGCAACACCTCATCTCTACAATAAATCAAAAAATTGGCTGGGCATGGTTGCTCAAGCCTATAATCCCAGCACTTTGAGAGGCCAAGGTGACAGCATTGCCTGAGTTCAAGGGTTCGAGACCAGCCTGGACAACTTGGTGAGACCTTGTCTCTACATTAAATCAAAAAATTATCCAGGTGTGGCATGCGCACCTGTGGTTCCAGCTACTTGGAAGGCTGAGGTGGAAGGATTGCCTAAGCCTAGCAGGTCGAGGCTGTGGTAGCCATGAGCATGCCACTACACTCCAGCCTGGGCGACAGAATGAGATTCTGGCTCAAAAAAAAAAGAAAGAAAAGAAAAGAATGAAAGAAATATTGACTGGGTGTGGTGGCTTACACCTGTAATCCCACCATGTTGGAAGGTGGAGGTGAGAGGATGGCCTGAGCCCACAGGTTCAAGACCAGCCCAGGTAACATGGTGAGACCTCATCTCTATAATGAATCAAAAAATTAGCTGGGCGTGGTGGCTCAAGCCTGTAATCCTAGCACTTTGGAAGGCCAAGGCGAGAGGATTGCCTGAGCCCAGGGTTTGAGACCAGCCTTGGCAACTTGGCGAGACCTTGCCTCTACAATAAATCAAAAAAAGGAGCCGGGCATGGTGGCTTATGCCTGTATTTCCAGCTACTTGTAAGGCTGAGGTGGAAGCATCGCCTGAGCCTAGCAGGTAGAGGCTGCAGTGGCCATGAGCATGCCACTGCACTCTAGCCTGTGCAACAGAGTGAGACTCTGGCTCAAAAAAAAAAAAAGAAAAGAAAAGGAAAGAAATGTGGCTTATTTGTCACATACTATCTTTAGGCAAGACACAACCTGGCGAATGCTGATCCTATCCGCTGTCAAGCTGCTTATTGAGCTCCATCTGGTGAAGCCCCGGTCCTGTGCAGGCAGCAGTGCTTTTGCTTGGCACTGTGGTCAGCTGCCAGAACTGGAGTAGGTTGCAAGTACTTGAAGGCGCATGGGAAGTTTTGGATGACTTAAAACAAGGATGTGTTATAAGAATGGAAATACACTTAGTGCTGCGCCCCACTAGTCACTGCCAGTTAGGTTGGATATTTTCGTGGAGGGCTGAACCCAAGTGATTGAACCCATTAGGCTGCAGGGGCTGCTTTCTGCTCCCCATGACCCTTAAACATGAAGCTGCTGCCTCTGACTTGATCCCTTACAAGTAATGAACAGGAAGTAGCTCTTCCAGAATAGAGCCTTGCAAAATTCACTGTGATCAGTGCCAAGAGACCTCTGTGATTGTAGCAGTGCCTTTGTGATTCTCTTGACAGTGGCTGTTGGCCAGATCGGAAACTTCCTGGCATACACGGCTGTCCCTACGGTCCTGGTGACGCCCCTGGGTGCCCTTGGAGTGCCATTTGGGTGAGGATGAAGATTCTGTGCTTTGTATTTATTGTGTAGTTTAGATATTAAAAAATTTGGCTGGGCGTGGTGGCTCATGCCTATAATCCCAGCACTTTGGGAGGCTGAGGTGAGAGAATTACCTGAGCCCATGGGTTTGAGACCAGCCTGGGCAACTTGGTGAGACCTCATCTCTACAGTAAATAAAAAAATTAGCTGGGTGTGGTGGCACATGCCTATAGTTCCAGCTACTTGGAAGGCTGAGGGGAAGGATCACCTGAGCCCAGCAGGTTGAGGCCGCAGTGGCCATGAGCATGCCACCACACTCCAGCCTGAGTGAAAGAGTGAGACTCCAACTCAAAAAAAAAAAAAAGTCATCTTAAATGTTTCTTTTTAAAAAAACAGTATAATTGTAATTGAAGATAGGTCTTCCGTATTCCAGTCTACATTGTTTAATGTCATCCCTTCAAATATCATTACTAACCCCTTTCTTAGAAATTTACTTGAGTGTATTACAGGTTTTTACTCATTCATGGGCATCAGTGAATCTGTTGCCCTTATTCTCCTGGTCTTGGCCCCGAGACACTTCTTGGAGTAGAGAGTCTTCCTGACACCTTGGCAAGTTATTATGAGAAGTCATTAAGCAAAACAAATCAGTGGGTGTTTCATTTGGGTGCTTGGCATTACTTGTGGGACTCTGGGTACTAGACAGTTTCTCCCCTCCCAGGAGATTACAGAGGTTGGGATGAATGACACATGACTCCAGTGAGTGTAAAATGTGTCTGTGACTCACATAGTCAGCAGCACATCGACTCTCTGAGGCGGATGCTCTGGTTTGGTTCTGGTGAGAATGGGCTGAGGGTGGCTCTGGTTCTGTTGTAGTCAGTGGGCAGTTCGCACGTTTAGGCCAGGGCTTACATGTTCTGAAACTTCTACTTGTGCCAAGGGATCGAGGACTCCAGGCACCGAGGGCATGAGCCACTTTCTGACCAGGTGGTCTAGATGCCGTCAGAGGGGAGAAGGAAGGAGGGGCCTTGCAACCTGCAGCCATCAAACCTCACAAATGGAGCCACACTTTAATAACTTGGCTTACTGCAAACATTATTTTGTGAGACATTTATTAAATAGTGTAGCACATATTCTCTTGTGAACCTATGTATATTGCTTTGTCTTTACAGAATCGTTAATAAACAGATAGGATAGACATGAAATAAAATCCAAGTTTCTAACTCATGGATACATTGGCTTTCTGCTGTATTCCAGACAGACTCCCAGATCCTTAAAGAGAAGTATGTCTGTGATGGATGTATTTAAGTTTGCACCTTAGAGTCACTTAGGCTTTAGGGTTCTGTGGCCTAAAAGTCATGTATGCTTTTCACATGGGAGCCTTTGAAAATGTATTTTTATCACATTGTTCTCATCCACACATATGCTGGCTTTGCCTTTTGGATCACAAGAAGCTAGGAAGTATGTGTGTTCTTACATCAGGATCACTCCTCCAGCTTCCTCAACCTGCTCCTGGAAATATGATCAGGCAGACAAACAACCTGACCTGGGAGCTTTGCACATGGCATATTTAATGTGCCCATAGTAAAATACCTCATCTATTTAACTTCCTAAAAACTGCTCTCATGCACTCTGATAACTAGGTCATCTCACTAGAAGTGTTCCCTGATTCAAGACCATAGGAGATGTTATTCGCCATGTTAAGAACCATGTGTGTAGCCGGGCTCGGTGGCTCAGCCTGTAATCCCATGCCTTGGGAGGCTGAGGTGAATGGATTGCCTGAGCCCGCGAGTTCGACACCCGCCTGGGCAACTTGGCGAGACCTCATCTCTACAATAAATCAAAAAATTAGCTGGGCATGGTAGTGCGCGCCTGTAGTTTCAGCTACTCGGAAGGCTGAGGCGGAAGGATCGCTGGAGCTCAGCAGGCCAAGGTTGCGGTGACCGAGAGCAGCCACTGTACTCCAGTCTGGGCGACAGAGTGAGACTCCAACTCAAAAATAAAAAAATAAAGAACCATGTGTGATAGTATTCTGGATCAAAAGCCTGCTTCAATTCAGGATCCCAATAAAACTTTTGTTTTTTTGAGTTGGAGTCTCACTCTGTCACCCAGGCTGGGTACAGTGGCATGTTCCTGGGCACCTCAGCCTCGATCTGCTGGGCTCAGGCGATCCGTCTGCCTAAGCCTTCCAAGTAGCTGGAACTATAGGCACACGCTACCACACCAAGCTAATTTTTAAATTTATTGTAGAGATGAGTTCTCACCATGTTGCCCAGGCTGGTCTCCAACACCTGGACTCAGGCAATCCTCTCACGTTGGCCTCCCAAAGTGCTGGGGTTATAGGCTTGAGCCCTACCGCACCTGACGGAGTTTTCCTTTGATTTACTGAAGGTAGGCTGCCTGTGTGGCCTGCAGTAAAATGTTTGAATGCTGTCTAAAACCTGCCTATTGGAAATTTATCTATGTCTAACCTGTGCTAGATTCAAAGCGTGTCAGTGTAAGTGAAAATGGTTGTGCTGAGGCAAAATGTGAACTAAATTTATTCTAAGTTTCTCAAGGTCCCTCCTTTCATTTCTAAGACCTCATCTCTACAATAAATCAAAAAATTAGCTGGGCATGGTGACACATGCCTGTAGTTCCAGCTACTTGGAAGTCTTAGGCGGAAGGATCACCTGAGCCCAGCAGGTCGATGCTGGGGTCACCGTGCACGTGCCACTGCACTCCAGCCTGGGTTACAGTGCGACTCCCACTCAAAAAAAAAGTTAGATTGTAAATCTTTGATTGTGGTCAAGTAGAGACTACCCACCACCCCATAAAGCCCTCCTGACTTCACTAGTAAGAAGTTTAATGCCATGTAATTGGCTAGGGTGAACTGTTTGATTTCTCCTTCCTTCTGGTTTAGCAGACTTAACACTCGGATGTATATTCAGCCATGTAGTGATCTCAACATATTAAGGCCAGGGTGTGGAGTAAAGGAGTCAAAAATTAATCTCTTGTTGGTAAGCCCAAATGTTTGGCGTAGAGTTGCCTAACCACGATGAGCAGGAGGCCAGTGAAACTCATGCTGGACAGGGATGTTTACCCTTTAAAAATTTTTTTTAATTTATCTTTTATTTTCTTTGAGTTGGAGTCTCACTCTGTCACCCAGGCTGGAGGGTGGTGGCATGCTCCTGGCCCCCGTAGCCTCAACCTGCTGGGCTCAGGTGATCCTTCTGCCTCAGCCTTCCAAGTAGCTGGAACTACAGGCACATGTCGCCACGCCCAGCTAGTTTTTTGGATTTACTGTAGAGTTGAGGTCTCACCAAGTTGCCCAGGCTGGTCTTGAACCTGTGGGCCCAGGCAATCCTCTCACCTCAGCCTCTCAAAGTGCTGGGGTTATGGGCGTGAGCCACCATGCCCAGCTGGATATTCGCCCTTAGCCTCAGTTTGATTACTCCATGGTCCATTGGGAGGGCGAAATATTCCCAACTCCTCAGTCTATCCATGTCACCTTGTGTTACAAAGAATCTAGAGATAGAGAAGATACACAAGGTTGTTAAAGACAGTGGGGAGGTAGAGGCTGTTGATCAAGCCTTCAGGTTAGATATTTTTACCTCCAACCAAGTTAGGGAGACCAGAAAAGGAGGGTGTCTTTTATATTGAATGTAAGTTACTTTATGACAATAAATTAAATGATTGACGAGACAGCCTTTACTATGCCAGTCCTGCAGGTATTTCACAAAGTTACCTTTTTGAAGATGTATCTGACCTCATCTAAGCAGTTCTGAGGTGTATGACTCAGTTGGCTGATCTGCAGCAGTGACTTTGGTGTCTGGAGAGGGTGCTGGTTTGAGTCTGAACAGGTGTGTCCAGAAAGGGAGTCCCAGGGGTTTGGCTGTAGTGGGAGTGGTTAGAATGACTTGAAAGGGTCCCGGGCTGGGCATGGTTGCTCAAGCCTATAATCCCAGCAATTTGGGAGGCCAAGGCGAGAGGACTGCCTGAGGCCGCAGGTTTGAGACCAGCCTGGGCAACATGGTGAGACCTCATCTCTACAATTAAAAAAAAAGAAAGAAAGGGTCTCTTCCATGGTGGCTGAAGATGCCTAGTCTGACCTGGTAGGTCTTTAAGAAATACCCAGTCTCCAAGTTGCAGTTGAGGTTTGGGAGTTGGGCCCTTGCAGGGGGCTGGAGGATGCTGGTCTGCATAGTCTCTCAAAAGTTTCCTGACTGCTGGGCTCGGTGGCTCAGCCTGTAATCCCGCGCCTTTGGGAGGCTGAGGTGAGTGGATTGCCCGAGCCCGCGGGTTCGAGACCCGCCTGGGCAGCGAGACCTCATC
>NW_007258935.1:159153-160263 GCF_000164805.1 Carlito syrichta | reverse complement strand
GGAAGGCTGAGGCGGAAGGATCACCAGAGCCCAGCAGGCGAGGCTGCGGTGGCCCGGGAGCGGCCACTGCACTCCAGTCTGGGCGACAGAGTGAGACTCCAACTAAAAAACAAAAAAAAGTTTCCTGACTAAGGCCTGGCGCAGTGGCTCATGCCTATAATCCCAGCACTTTGGGAGGCCGAGGTGAGCGAATTGCCTGAGTCTGCAGGTTTGAGACCAACCTGAGCAACTTGGCAAGACCTCATCTCTAAAAACAAAAAAGTTTCCTGGCTAATTCTGGGACTGGGATATAATTTTCTAGGGGACTCCATGGGCAGCCCAGGCTGAGAAGAAGGGGCCTACTTTATATTAATTTAAAGGAACTGAGGAATAAAGGAGCCTTGGGAGTGACCCTGAACCTTAGAAGAGCCATGGGCATTAATTGTGGCCATCCTAGTTTAAATTCTATAGATAATTTGATCAGGTGTTATTTAAGAGTAGAATGTGCTTTCTCTATTTTCTCTGAATATTGGAGATGATAAGCTATATGGAGACTAAAATCTATGCCTAAGGCATCTGAAACTTGCTGTGTTATCTGAGAAGTAAAGGCAGGCCGGGCTCAGTGGCTCAGCCTGTAACCCCAGCACTTTGGGAGATCGAGGCGTGTGAATTGCTAGAACCCGCAGTTTCAAGACCAAACCGGGCAACTTGTTGAGACCTTATCTCTACAATAAATCAAAAATTAGCTGGGTGTGGTAGTGAGCACCTGTAGTTTCAGCTTCTTGGAAGGCTGAGGCAGAAGGATCACTGGAGCCCCGCAGGTTGACGCTGGGGTGGTGTCGGTGACCAGCACTGACCAAGGGTGGGTTAGGACCCGCACCGGAGAATCAGGAGACAGCGAGAAGAGACCACTCGAAGGCAGCTCTTCGGGAACAGTCTGATCAGGACTGAAGCTAATTTTATTCAAACCTTTTCCAACTTATATACCATTTTCTATACCCTCCAGCAGTGTGATAATCACTTGCTGGGGGCGTACAAGTTCCGTGCTTTACAAACCATGCATCACAAGACCATCACAAGACTTGCAAGTTTCGAGCAAACAATTCGAACTCCATGATGCCTGATGTGCTG
>NW_007258935.1:151802-157760 GCF_000164805.1 Carlito syrichta | reverse complement strand
GGGTGACAGAGTGAGACTCCAACTCAAAAAAAAAAAAAGAAGGGAAGAAGAGGAAGTAAAGGCAGTCTTGTTATCACTTTGCAGGGAGATAGGAAGACCAAATCAAGGTATTATTTCATTTTTTAACGTCTGGGAAGCTTGACACTCTCTCTGAGGCTGTGGGGAAGACCTTGAACCAACCTGAGAAAGTACTAATAAAAGTTAACAGACATTTATATTTTTTATATCTTGGCATGTGAGTGAAATCAAGTGGCTAGCCCTGTCCTGGTACATGTCAACTTAACTGGTGAGTGGGGAGAGAGGGTGAAAGTCTTAAATGTTCTTGGGGACTGACTGATCTACAGAATGGGCATTCCTTAGTGATAGATTTTTAACTTAGAGCTTATGTTGGAGCATATAACCTGAGAACTTAAAAGTTTATATAAAGGTTTCCTATCAGCCAGGTGCAGTGGTTCATGCCTATAATCTAAGCAATTTGGGAGGCAGAAGCGACAGGATTGCCTGAGTCCAGGAGCTCAAGACCAGCCTAGGCAACTTGTGAGACCTTGTCTCTACAGTAACTCAAAAAAATTAACTGGGTGGGGTGGCACGCGTCTGTGGTTCCAGCTACTTGGAAGGCTGGGGCAGAAGGATCACCTGAGCCCAGCAGGTTGAGGCTGTGGTGGCCATGAGTGTGCCACTGCACTCCAGCCTGGGTGACAGAGTGAGACTCCAACTCAAAAAAAAAAAAGATAGCCGGGCTTGGTGGCTCAGCCTGTAATCCCGCGCCTTTGGGAGGCTGAGGTGAGTGGATTGACTGGGCCTGCAGGTTCGAGACCCACCTGGGCAACTTGGCGAGACCTCATCTCTACAATAAATAAAAAATCAGCTGGGCATGGTAGCGCGCGCCGGTAGTTCCAGCCACTTGGAAGGCTGAGGCAGAAGGATCGCCGGAGCACAGCAGGTCGAGGCTGCAGTGGCAAGGAGTGACCACTGCACTCCAGTCTGGGCGACAGAGTGAGATTCCAACTCAAAAAAAAAAAAGATAAAAAATAAAAAGAGGCCAGGCACAGCGGTTCAAGCCTGTAATCCCAGCACTTTGGGAGGCTGAGGCAAGAGGATTGCCTGAGCCGGGCTCGGTGGCTCAGCCTGTAATCCCGCGCTTTGGGAGGCTGAGATGAGTGGATTACCTGAGCCCGCATGTTTGAGACCCACCTGGGCAACTTGGCGAGACTTCATCTCGCCAATAAATCAAAAAAATTAGCCGGGTGTGGTAGCGCGCACCTGTAGTTTCAGCTACTTGGAAGGCTGAGGCGGAAGGATCGCTGGAGTCCAGCAGGTCGTGCCTGCGGTGGCCAGGAGTATGCCACTGCACTCCAGTCTGGGCGACAGAGTGAGACTCCAACTCAAAAAAGAAAAAAAAAAAGAGGATTGCCTGAGTCCAGGGGTTCAAGACCAGCCTGGGCAACTTGGTGAGACCTCATCTCTACAATAAATCAAAAAAATTAGTCAGGCCAGGCGTGGTGGCTCACACCTATAATCCCAGCTCATTGGGGAGCCGAGTTGAGAGGATTGCCTAAGCCCACGGGTTCAAGACCAGCTTGGGCAACTTGGCAAGACTTCATCTCTATGATAAATAAAAAAAAAATTAGCTGGGCATGGTGGCACATGCCTGTAGTTCCAGCTACTTAGAAGACTGAGGCTGAAGGATCACCTGAGCCCAACAGGTTGAGGCTGCGGTGACCATGAGTGTGCCACTGCACTCCAGCTTGTGCAACAGGGTGAGAATTCCAACTCAAAAAAACAAAAAATAGAAAAGAAAAATTAGTCAGGCATTGTGGCACAGCATCTGTAGTTCCAGCTACCTGGAAGGCTGAGGTGGAAGGATCACCTGAGCCCAGCTGGTCGAGGCTGCAGTGGCCATGAGTATGCCACTGCACTCCAGTCTGGTTGACAGGGTGAGACTACAACTCAAAAAATTAAAATAAATAAATAAATAAAAAGATTTCCTCCCTACGTGTAATGACTTATGAAGGTGCATTAGAATCTTATTTTCCTGACAGATAGGCAGGATGAACCTTCCCTGAAGAGTTAGCCATTCCTCTTTCTTTGTAGCCTCCTTTTGTTATAAAAACTGTATTTCCTCCATAGAGTATTCTGGAGTAACTGAGGAAATGGTTACTCCATTTGCTGGTTGAGGTGCAAGAGCTGCCTTTTTGGCCTATTCATCAGCCTTGCCATTCATTTCCTAGGGCCTTCATGCTGTTCGACCTCTGGTGTCCTTTGCAATGTATCCCTGACACCTGAGCTGGAAGTTGGGCCGCTTTAATAAGCCGTGAAATTAAGGAAGCATGCTTAGGGGGTGTTCCCGTAGTAGTTAACTGTCCTCTTTCTTCCCGAATAGCAGCATGGGATGCAGAATATGAAAAGCATACTTTGAATTCATATAGCTGTCAAACCTTTTACCTTTGCTTAACGCAAGTGCCCGAGTTAGAGCAATAAGTTCTGCTTTCTGTGCTGAAGGTCCTGGAGATAGAAGTGTGCACTTTCTTTTTTTATTTTATTTTATTTTATTTTAAAGATATGGGGTACAATTCAGGGTTAGGTATACAAATGCTCATTATGCAGGTACCCTTGCTGATGAGGTGTGCCTTACCTTCCCCAGGCAGTTTCCCTCAACTGCCAATCCCACCCCTGCTCCCCTGGCTGTTTCCTGCTACTGCCAATCCCGAGGTGTACTTTCTATGACCTCAGCTGTAGTAGTGATAGCATGCCTGCTCTTATTTCACCATTCAGGATAAGACTGCTGCCATCTATGTACCATTCATGCTCTGGGTCTGAGAGAGGAGCATTTGTCAGATCTACTCCGACTGCCCTAGAGGTTTCCAGGTTTTCTGAACAATTATATTTCACTGATTCCGGGGTGGGAAGAAGGGTAGCCAAATTTAAAGCATTAGATTTCTGAATGGTAAGGCTAGAGTTTCCCATTAAAAGAGTTTGATATCTAGTAAGGTGAGAGCTGGTAAGGAATTTATAAGCACTGTTGTTCAAAATGTCTACAACCTGATGTGGGGAATACACAACTATGTGTTGACTGTAAGTGAGCTTGCTAGCTTTTTGGGTAAGGCTATCACAGCTAGTGCCCTGAGGCAGGGTGGCCATCCCTTTGCTGTGTTATCCAGCTGCTTTGATAGGAAAGCCACAGCCTTAGGGTCTGGTCCATATTTCTGCCTTGATAGCCCTAGTGCTACTCCTCCCCTCTCTGTTGTGTAGAGGTGAAAATTTTTGGAGATTAGAGAGGGCCAAGGCTGGAACTCAGGCGAGGACCTGCTGCAAAGTACTGAAGGCAATTTGAGCTGGTGAATGCTAATTGAATGCTTATATGCTGGGCCCTGTGTTGCCTTGTATAGAGGCTTTGCTGTGAGACCATATTTAGGAATCCAGATTCTAAAATAACCTGTGAGTCCTAAGAATGCCCAGAGCTCACTCTTTCTTTCTCCCCCTCCCCCTCTCTCGGAGTGGCAGAGAGGCAATAAGTTATTTCCTTTTACAGTTATGGCTCTGTGTTCCGCACTCAGTTCAAAGCCTAAATAGGTCACTTGCTGTAAATGAAGCTGTGCCTTGGATGGAGAAATTGCGTAACCTTTGTTACAGAGAAAGGTGAGAGGAGAAGCAGTGTCTTGCTGAGATGCATCACCGGTAGGGCTACACAATAACAAATTATCTGCATATTGTATTAGAGTGCTATGCTTAAATAAAAGTTGGGTGACCAAAGCTAAAGCTTGACCAGAAAGGTGGGGGCTATCTTGATTTTGAGGTACAGAGGGTGAGGGTGGATGGCTGAATGGGGAGGTGCAGCACTGCTGGAGCCAGTGTGCTGGAGGTGCATGCTGGCAACCAGAGATCTGAGTAATGCAAAGACTTGCAACAAGCAAAGAGGTGAAAGAAGAAAAGATTTATTTAAGAAAAAGATCACGGCCAGGCTTGGTGGCTCAGCCTATAATCCCAGCACTTTGGGAGGCTGAGGCGAGTAGATTGCCTGAGCCCACGGGTTTGAAACCCACCCGGGCAACTTGGCGAGACCTCGTCTCTACAATAAATCATAAATTAGCCGGGTGTGGTAACGCATGCCTGTAGTTGCAGCTATTTGGAAGGCTGAGGTGGAAGGATTGCTGGAGCCCAGCAGGTCGACGCTGGGATGACCATGAGTGTGCCACTGCTCTCTAGCCTGGGCGACAGAGAGAGACTCCAACTCAAAAAAAAAAAAAAAAATGAAGAAAGAGATCACTTCCCACAGACAGGAAGAGGGTCTACACTCTAGATGAGTGTGGCACCGTAGCTCTGGCTTAAATCCTTTCCCCTAGAGATGATGGAAACCTAGAAATTTCCAAGTTTTCTGAACAATTATGTTCCACTGATTCCGGTGTGGGGAGAAGGGTAGCCAAATTTAAAGCATTAGATTTCTAAATGGTAAGGCTAGAGTTTCCCATTAAAAGAGTTTGATATCTAGTAAGGGGAGAGCTGGCAAGTCACATGACTGCTGTGACTTCCTTGTTGACCACTTGAATGTCTTGGAGATCCTGAGGGAGTCCTGGTCACCATGCACCCAGTCTGAGTCTCGGATCTTACCATCCTCAGGAAGTTATACAATGGGCCTATACTGGTCATGCTTGAGAGATTTGGGTTTCTAGAAAGACAAAGATGGCAAAGTTAATCTTTACCTAAAGAATGCGTTTCTCCAGGACACAGTTTCTACTTTCCCATCATTGTGTTAGGGTTTAGGAATGAGACAAAAATGGCTTCCTGCTCTGGGTCTGTCCTTTCACTAGGAAGCCCTGAGGCAACACCATCCACATCAGTTGCTGAGACCTATTGGAATCCAGATCCTTCCATGTAAAGGCAAAAATATTGTGAGCCTCAGGGGACAAGGGAATAGTAAACAATGTGTCCTTTAAATCTAGCACTGTGGGCCAGGCATTGTGGATCACGTCTATAATCCCAGCACTTTGGGAGGATGAGATGAGAGGTTGTCTGAGTCCAGGGGTTTGAGACCAGCCTGGGCAACTTGGTGAGACTTCATCTCTACCATAAATCAAGAAAAATTAGCTGAGCGTAGTGGTGCACACCTGTAGTTCCAGCTATTTGGAAGGTTGAAACGGAAAGATCGTCTGAGCCCAGCAGGTGGAGGCTGCGGTGGCCGTGAGCGTGCCACTGCACTCCAGCCTAGGTGACAGAGTGAGACTCTAACTCAAAAAAAAAATAAATCTTGGACTGTGAAGTACTGTGCATTGGGTGGCGCAGTGCTGAGGAGAATGTATGGATTAGGAGCTGTAGGGTGAAAGGGGACCACAGCCTTATTAATGATTCACAAATCCTGCACCAGGTGATCTTTCACTAGATTTTAAAATCAGGATAATGGGAGTATTATAAGGGGAACTGGTTGGTTTAAGGACTCCAGCTTTGAGAAATTTAGTAATTAAAGGTTTGAGAATCTGTAAGGCAGCCTAGCTGGTGGGGTATTTTGGTTTAATGGGGAAGAAATGGGGGTCTCTAAGCTGAATGGAGATAGGCAAGACTTGTGAAGCTTGGCCTGGACTAGAAGTGTCCCAAATGAGAGGGGGAACCTATTCCTTGTTGTAAGAAGGGACAGGAAGGGGTGATATGGCTTCCTGGGCAGGGCCCTTGTCCGGAGAGGGTTCAGGGGGATCAAGAGTCCTGTGGAATACTTCCATAAAATAAACCGGCGGAGGCTCTGGGTAGAAACCAATGCAGGTTCCCAGCTTATGCATAATGTCCCTGCCAAGCAAGGTAGCAGGGCAAGTGGGGATGACTAAGAATGAATGATGAAACATTTGGGTTCCCAGCAAGCATAGGAGGGATGGTATGGTTAGGGGCTTAGAAATAATGCTGCTGCCGGGCTCAGTGGCTCAGCCTGTAATCCCGCGCCTTTGGGAGGCTGAGGTGAGTGGATTGCCTGAG
>NW_007258935.1:142487-151405 GCF_000164805.1 Carlito syrichta | reverse complement strand
AAAAAAAAAAAAAAAAAAAAGAAAGAAATAATGCTGCTGACCCCCACTGCAGAGACAGGAGAAGGAAGGAGGGGACCAGTAAATTCTGTTAAAGCTGAGCAGGTAGCCCCAGTATAGATGATAAAAGAAATTAGCCTACCAGTGACAGAGACTTTCACCCTGGGTTCAGATGGCTGCATGAGGTGCTGCAGAGAGCATGGGGCAAGTGAACCAGAGGTGTGGCAATCAGATCAATCAGACTAAAATAGACCCAGGCCGGGAGTGGTGGCTCAAGACTGTAATCCCAGCACTTTGGGAGGCTGAGGCGAGAGGTTTGCCTGGCCCAGGGGTTCAAGACCAGCCTGGGCAACTTGCCGAGACCTTGTCTCCGTAAATCAAAAAAAAAAAGAAACAGACCCAAGAGGTCTGGCTCAGAGCCTGACCTGGCCATACGGCACATGGCTGGTGCCTGAGAATAGGTAGATGGTTCCGTGTGTTGGTTAGGCAGCTGTGCCAGTATTTGGGGTGTGCCTCTGTCTGGCTGGGTAGATATGGCAATCACTTACCCAGTGTCTGACTCACCTGCACTTAGGACAGAGTGGGAGGCGACGGCATGGTGCGGTCTCTAGCCCAGTGACCAGATTGATGACACTTGAAACATGTCCCCAGTGGCTGTTGTTTACCTCAATTATTGTCAGATCTCCCAGGCTTGGAGTCTCTATTTCTGTTTCTCCTTTCCTCAGCTCTAGTAAGAGCCATGGCTATGAGCTGAAAGGCCTGGGTCTTAGCTTTCTGTCTTCCCTTCATTCCTCCTTCCAGTTATTAAAGACTTTGAAAGCCAGGTCTAAAAGTTCTGATTGGGAGGTCAGCAGGCCTTTTTCTAATTTTTAGAGCTTACATTTAATATCTGGCACTGACTTGAAAATGAAATGGATAGCCAAAATAGACTGCACTTCTGGAGTATCTAGGTTTAACAGTATAACGCTGCATGGCCTCATATACAGGCTTGAAATACTGTGGGTTTTTTGTCGAGTCCCTGGAGAATTTCTTTGACTTTATTATAGTTTACTGGTTTGACAGTAGCCCTCTGCATGTATTAGGCAAGAGATGAAGTGTTCCCCTTTTTCCTGTTGGAGTTGGGTTGATAATTCCTGTTAATATCCTCTCCTGGACCGCTATTGCAACTGGAGAATACTAACCAGGCTGGGCTTGGCTGAGTTTATTTGCAAATTCCCAGGCCTTAACAAAAATCCGGAGCCCAGCAGGTCGAAGCTGTGGTGGCCGGGAGCGGCCACTGCACTCCAGTCTGGGTGACAGAGTGAGACTCCAACTCAAAAAAAAAAAGTTAAGAAAGAAAAGTTTATTTAAAAGTAAACTAGAGAGAGAAAGAGAAGGAAGAGAGAAGATTCACCTCCCCAAGGTGGGGGAGGGGGCTAAAGCCAGGAAGCATGGCGACAGCCATGGCTCAAAGAGTACATGGCCACACCAGACTCTAGCAAGGCAATAGCCCCTGGTTGCTTGTGGTTGAGTCCTTTTAACCATTTCCCTGGATGGGGGAGGATCATTAAGGTGATTGGGTAGTGGTCTGCTTCCACATCATCACAAAGGGGCAGGCAAGTGCAGGTACTGATGATGTCAGGTGATGGACAGCAGGCAGATGGGTGGGTTAGTCACATGATTGCTGCCATGGTGGGGCTTCTTTGTGTCAAGTAGTTCACAGAGGGCTGATTAGGTTAACCTAAGGTGGGGGGAAGACTCTTTCAAGAGACTTGTTAGACATTTGCAACTCATAAATTCCTTGTCCCAAAGGGTGATCTTTGATCTTCAGTCTTGACAAGGAACCTAAAAGTTTACTAGAGATTATTGTGCTAAACCATGAATAGTTAGGCTGTCCTGGTTTTGCATCTGAAGGAGATTTGCCAAGGGGGATGGGATAGTCTGCTGCTTGTTCTGTATTAGAATGTCTGAATGCTTGCTAATGGTTATGCTGAGGCAAAAAGACTAAAGAATAAGCTAAGCTTCTTCTAGGTTTCTATGCGTACCTTTCAAGTTTGAAGAAGGGAGAGTGAGGAAAGAGTTGTGGAGGGAAAGGGGATCCCCAGATTAGGGGTACACTCCCTATATGGGCTGTCAGATGAAAGAGTAAATTGAGGTGAGGTTGGCTGGTGCCAGTACTGTGGGAATAATGCAAGATTGCAACCAGGTAAGAAGTAGAGAGAAGCAAAGTATATTATTCACCTTTCACAGGTTGGAAAGGGAGCTGACTCTCAGAGGCAAGTGTGACATTAAAGAGCCAAGAATTGAGGGTGTGTGTGTGTGTGTATGTGTGTGTGTGTGTTTTCTTTTCTTTTCTTTTCTTTTTAACTGAGTCGGAGTCTCTCTCTGTTTTCCAGACTGGAGTTCAGTAGCACACTCCCAGCCACCACAGGCTCAGGCAATCCTTCCGCCTCAACCTTCCAAGTAGCTGAAACTATAGGCATGTGCCACCACGCCCAACTAATTTTTCTTGATTAATTTGTAGAGATGAAGTCTCACCAAGTTGCCCAGGCTGGTCTAGAACCCCTGGGCTCTGTCAATTCTCTCACCTCGGCCTCCCAAAGTGCTGGGATTATAGACATGAATCACTGTGCCCGGCCCACGAACTGGGTATATTTAAAGACTTTTGGGGTAAGAGGGGTTGGGACCCCAAGGGGTCTGGGCCAAAAGGAATGTCCAGGGCTGCAGTCTTTGATGTTGATTGTAGCTACTTGAGTCTTAGATCTTGATCTCACCAGACATTAACATCTCATAACCTCTGGTGGTGGGCTAAATGGGAGGAGACAAGGGGAAGGGTTTTTCCTGAAAGAGCCCTGTCAGCTCCTTAGCTAAAAGGAGGTCTTATCATTTCTATGGCTTCAGCCAGCTAAGGGGTGATCTTTGGCCTCCTGCCTTGGACAAGAAACCCGAAAGTTTCTTAGAGATTATTAGGTTAAACCATGAATTGAAAGGTTGGGTTGTCCTTATGTTGCATCTGATGGAGTTTTCCTTTGATTTGCTGAGGGGGTGGGGTAGGCTGCCTGTGTGGCCTGCAGTTAAATGTTTGAATGCAGCCGGGCTCGGCAGCTCAGCCTGTAATCCCACGCTTTTGGGAGGCTGAGGAGAGTGGATTGCCTGAGCCTGCGGGTTCAAGACCTGCCTGGGCAACTTGGCAAGACCTCATCTCTACAATAAATCAAAAAATCACCCGGGCATGGTAGCACGTGCCTGTAATTCCAGCTACTTGGAAGGCTGAGGTGGAAGAATCGCTGGAGCCCAGCAGGTCGAGGCTGCGGTGGCCAGGAGCATGCCACTGCACTCCAGTCTGGGCGACAGAGTGAGACTCCAACTCAAAAAAAAAACAAACCAAAATCTTCATATAATAGCTTTAATCGGTCACATTTCACTGGAATGTTTTTATCATACTTATTTCATTTTATTTATTTTATTATATATATTTTTTTGAGTCAGAGTCTCACTCTGTCACCCAGACTGGAGTATAGTGGCATGCTTACGGCAACCACAGCCTTGACCTGCTGGGCTCAGGCAATCCTTCTGCCTCAGACTTCCAAGTAGCAGAATTACAGGCACAAACCACCATGCCTGGCTAATTTTTTGATTTATTGTAGATTTGAGGTCTTGCCAAGTTGCCCAGGCTGGTCTCCAACCTGTGGGCTCAGGCAGTCCTCTCACCTCGGCCTCCCAAAGTGCTGGGATTATAGGCATGAGTCACTATGCCCAGTTTATTTTATTTTTATTGCAGAAAATTACGTTTTAATTTTTATTGCTCTGAAGCTTGAACTTTAAAAACTTTTAGGAGGACCTGAGTTGGAAGGATCACCTGAGCTCAGCAGGTCAAGGCTGTGGTGGCCATGAATGTGTCACTGCACTCCAGCCTGGGCAACAGAGTGAGTCTCCTTCTCAAAAGAAAAATAAAAATTATTAAATAAATATAAACTTTTTTTATATATTGGAAAACACAGTTTATTTAGAAAGTAGAGAGAGAGAGAGAGAGAGAGGAGATTCATCTTCCCAAGGTAGGGAAGAGGGCCAAAGCTTAGGGAACCATGACCAGACCAGTTTAACAAAAGCAAATGGTGGCCAAACAAAGGCCTAAAAACAAAATTTTATAAGAAAACATCCTTCTAAAATACATGTCCCAGCCGGGCTCAGCCCAGTAGGTCGATCCTGGGATGGCTGTGAGCATGCGTACCACTGTACTCCAGCCTGGGCCAAGGAGTGAGATTCCGACTCAAAAAACTTTTTTAAAGAAATAAGTAAATAAATAAATAAAAGGGCATACGAATGTTAGAAAGGATGTCTGGTAAATAAGAAAGTAAATATAGCAAACTCTATAATTACAAACTTATTTTTTCTTTTGTTAGTTTCTTTAATATATATAATTGTATAAAGTCGTAATTACAATAATTTATTATTGGGTTATTATATATATATACAGAAAAAAGAGAAAGAAAAAATTGAGCCATTTAGGAGTAACATTGTTATATCTCACTGGAGTTAGATAAATATTAATCTGAAATGTATTCTGATAAACCCTTGAGAAACCACTAGGAAACTAACTCCAAAAAACATATAGTGAAAATATAATTAAAAGATTAAAAATGTCACAATGAAAATATTCATTGCAAAATAAAACAGTAAATAAGGAATAAGGGGAATTTAAAAAAGACATGAAATTTAGAAAAAAAGACTGACCTAAATCTAATATATCAATAAAAATCTTAAATGTCAGTGGATTAAACAACTCCAACAAAAGACAGAGACTGCAGGACATGGTAGCTCATGCCTATAATCCAGCACTTTGGGAGGCCAAGCCTAGAGGATTCCTAAACCCAGGGATTCAAGATCAGCCTAGGCAACTTGGTGAGACCACATCTCTACAATAAATCTAAAAATCAACCAAGTAGGATGTGCATGCCTGTAGTTTCAGCTACTTGTAAGGCTAAGGTGGAAGGATCTCAGTCCAGCAGGTCAAGGCTGCAGTGGCCATGAACATGTTACTGTACTCCTACCTGGGTGACAGAGTGAGACTCCAACAACAGCAAAATAAAACATAAACAAAAACAGGCAGGGACTGTCAGGATGGATTGAAGAAAACCTAAACAAGGTTCAATTATATGTTGTCTATAGGGAACAGACTTTAGATTCAAAGATACCAATAGGCTGAAGTAAAAGGAAGAAAACAAGATACAGTGTATAAACCATAATCATAAGAGAGTTAGAGAGTCTATATATAAGTCAAAATAGACTGTAAAAAAAAAATGTTTCTAAAAATGAAGAGGGATATTTTATAGTGACAAAATGGTCAATCCATTTTTACCGTAATAAAACTTAACAATTATAAACAAATATGCACCTAACAACAGAACTCCAAAATATGTAAAGCAAAACCTGAAGAATAAAAGAGAGAAATAGAAAATTCAACAATAATAGTTGGAGACCTCAATAACCAACTTTCAGTAATGGATAGAAAACTATGCAAAACATCAACAAGGAAACAGAACACTCAGGCAACATAAATCAGTGACACAGAAGAGACATCTATGGAACTTTCCACCTAACTGAATAGAATACAAATTCTTCCCAAGTATACATGGAACATTCTCCAGGATAGGCCATATCTTAGGCCATTAAAAAGAAATCATCCAAAATTTGAAAGAACTGAAATCATATAAACTGCTTTCTCTGACCACAATATTATGAAATTAGTAAAATCATTGAAATTTATGAAATTCAGTGGGGCGTGGTGGCGCACACCTATAATCCCAGCACTTTGGGAGACCAAGGTGAGAGGACTTCCTGAGCCCATGGGTTCGAGAGCAGCCTGGGAAACTTGGCGAGACCTCATCTTTACAATAAATCAAAAAATTAGCTGGGCTTGGTAGCGCGAGTCTGTAGTTCCAGCTACTTGGAAGGCTGAGGCGGAAGCATGGCCTGAGCACAGCAGGTTGAGGCTGCAGTGGCCGGGAGCGGCCAACTCAAAAAAAACGAGAAAGAAATTTATGAAATTCACAAATATGTGAGGATTAAACAATTCACTACTAAGTGATCAATGGGTATGGTGGCTCACGCCTATAATCCAAGCACTTTGGGAGGCCAAGGTAAGAGGATTGTCTGAGCCCACAGGTTCAAGAACAGCCCGGCAGCTTGGCAAGACCTCATCTCTACAATAAATAAAAAAATTAGCTGGGCGTGGTGGTGCGCACCTGTAGTTCTAGCTACTTGGAAGACTGAGGCAGAAGGATTGTCTGAGCCCAGCAGGTTAAGGTTGTGGTGGCCATAAGCTTGCCACTGCACTCCAACCTGGGTAACACAGTGAGACTCTGACTAAAAAAAAAAAAAAAAAAAAGAGCTCAATAAATGGTTCATATTTATAGATCAGAAAAATTAATAGATGACAGTACTCTCAAGTTTATCTACACAGTCAATGCAATTTCTATCAAAATTCCAGCTGAATTTTTTTTTTTTTTTTTTGAGTCGGAGTCTCACTCTGTCACCCAGGCTGGAGCGCAGTAGCATGCTTCTAGTCACTGCAGCCTCAACCTCCTCGGCTCAGGCGATCCTTCTGCTTCAGCCTTTCAAGTAACTGGAACTACAGGCATGGACCACTATGCCCGGCTAATTTTTTTAATTTATTGTAGAGATGAGGTCTTGCCAAGTTGCCCGGGCTGGTCTTGAACCCTTGGGCTCAGGCAATCCTCTCACCTCAGCCTCCCAAAGTGCTGGGATTAGAGGTGTGAGCCACCACCCCCACCCTCAGCTGAATTTTTTTACAGAAATTGACAAACTGATTCTAAAATTTATAGGAAATGCAAGGGACTCAACATAAAAAAAAATCCTGAAATATAAGAACAATGTTGGAGGATGCACACTTCCTGATTTCAAAACTTACTACAAAGCTACTAATCAAAACAGTGTGGTACTGTGATAAGGATAGACGTGTACGAGGGGGACCAAAAAAACCCTGGAATTATCTTTTGGAGTGCGGGTCCCATGTAGTACAGGCTTCCCCTGCTAGGTAAGTGTTCTAGGAACCCAATGGCATCAGTGCACTAGCTGGCCTTGTTGTGAGCAGTGGCGTTCAGCTTCAGTGAATTATTATTATTTTTTTTTTTTTTAGATTCTTTCAAGGCGTTTGCCCATTTCTTGATGGATGATGGGTGATTTACCACACTGAGTGTCCAGCAGTTTTTGACCCCAAATGGTGTGATCCCCATGCCCCACCCTCCCTATTCACCTGGTCTCATCCTGAGCAACCTTTTTTTTGTTTTTCTGGATGAAAAAAATCCTCAGAGGAAAACCTTTTGCTGATGTGGAAGAGGTGAAATTAAAAAATGGCAGATTAAAAGGCATCAAAATCGATGAGTTCAAAAACTGTTTTGAGCAGTAGAAAAAACATCTCAATAGGTATATTGCATCAAATGGAGAGACTTTGAAGGTGACTGAAGTTTAAATATGTAAGAATTAATACACAATTTTTATAAATAAATTCTGAGTTTTTTGGGGTTCCCCCTCATAAGTCAATAGGACATAATTGAGATTCCAGAAATAAACCCTTATATATACAGTCAATTGATTTTTTGCCAGGATGCCAAGACAATTCAGTGGGGGAAGAACAGTCTCTTCAACAAATGGTGCTGAGCCAACTGGATATTCACATACAAAAATGTTGTATTCCTACTTCATATAAAAATTAACTCAAAGCGAATCAAAAGGCTAAACGTAAGAGCTAAAACATAAAACTCATAGAAGAAAACATAGATAAACATCTTTATGACCTTGGATTAGGTGGTGGTTTCTTAGGTATAATACCTAAAGCACAGCAACAAAAGAAAGTAGATAAATTGGGCTGAGCTCTGTGGCTCATGCCTATCATCCCAGCTCTTTGGGAGGCCAAGGTGAGAGGATTGCCTGAGCCCACGGGTTCAAGACCAGCCTGGGCAACTTTGGGAGACCTCATCTCTACAATAAATTTTAAAATTAGCTGGGTGTGGTGGTGTTTGCCTGTAGTTCCAACTACTTGGAAGGCTGAGGCAGGAGGATCACCTGAGCCCAGCAGGTTGAAGCTGTGGTGGCTGGTAGTGTGCCACTGCACTCCAGCCTGTGCGACACAGTGAGACTCCAGCTAAAAAAAAGGTCTTTCAAAGTCAGAATACCTGAGAGAAAGTAATAAAAGGGGTTCTTGATTAACTGATAGATGGATTCATTTTTCTGTCAATGAATATTTATTGAATTCCTATTATGTACTAGGAGCTCATGTGATATCTGTAAATAACACAGAGAAGATGCCTGCAGCATTGACATTTTTTGTTTTTTTTTAAATATGTGGGGTACAATTCAGGGTTAGGTATACAAATGAGAGGATTGCCTGAGCCCAAGGGTTCGAGACCAGCCTGGGCAACTTGGCAAGACCTCGTCTCTACAATAAATCAAAAAAAATTAGCCGGGCTTGGTGGTGCATGCCTGTAGTTGCAGCTTATTTGGAAGACTGAGGCAGAAGGATCGCCTGAGCCCAGGAGGTTGAGGCTGCAGTGGCCATGAGTGTTCCACTGCACTCCAGCCTGGGTGACAGTGAGACTCTCACTTAAAAAAAATAAAAAGAACAGCTTTGCCATGCTGTCTAGGGACAAGGACACAAAGTGATACCAGGGGAAAGATGCATCTTTTGGCCTTATGAGTGTGTTATGACCATGGTTTTAGCTCTTGTTAGCATGAGGGTCAGTGAGTTTCCTTTCTGAGGCTCAGTTTGTAAAATGGGTATTAAAGGAAATAATTCAGTCTGTACTTGGACCTGATGTTTATATCCCCTGAGTGTCTTTAGCACAGACACAAGCAATAGGAGAACAACCAGCCCTGTGACTTAGCGAGAGCCCAGGTTTTCTTTTTCTTTTTTTTTTTTTTTT
>NW_007258935.1:131553-142381 GCF_000164805.1 Carlito syrichta | reverse complement strand
CCACTGCAGCCTCGACCTGCTGGGCTCCGGCGATCCTTCTGACTCAGCCTTCCGAGTAGCCCGAATTACAGGCACGCGCTACCACGCCCGGCTAATTTTTTTTGATTTATTGTAGAGATGAGGTCTCACCAAGTTGCCCAGGCAGGTCACGAACGAGCCCAGGTTTTCCAATTCAGACTGTATATTGATGTGACACAGGGAAACCAGAGAAGAAGCATATAACAAGCGTGAACATGACAGATGTTTTATGAAGAATACACAGTCACTCATATGTCTACCATACTGCAATTGCTATTAGTATTTTTACTTTTCTTCTGTAAGTTAATTTTTTACTTAGTTTATTTTAAATCAAGTGTTTTTATCATGCATTATTTATCATTATTTTGACAATTTTTGTACCCTACTTTCTCACTTCAAATAGTTTTTTGATTGTTTGCTTTTATGAGTAAGGAAGCAGTACTTTTATTTTTGGTCTATCATAAACCTTTTTTTAATGCTGGTGTTGAAATAATAATGTAGTGGTATGAGTAAGGAGTGTCATTAACTATATAGTGGCTATGTGTGGAATTGTTATCAAAATTTTGTGTTGAAATAATGTCAATAAATTCCTAATCTTTTCTGTTCTTAAAAACTAAATTGAGGCCAGGTGCGGTGGCTCACGCCTCTAATCCCAGCACTTTGGGAGGCCAGGGTGAGAGGATTGCCTGAGCCCATGGGTTTGAGTCCAACCTAGGCAACTTGATCTTGTCCCTACAATAAATCAAAAAATTAAGCCGGGCTTGGTGGCTCAGCCTGTAATCCCAGCTACTTGGAAGGCTGAGGTGGAAGGATTACCTGAGCCCAGCAGGTCAAGGCTGCGGGGGCCGTGAGCGTGCCACTTCACTCCAGCCTGGGTGACAGAGTGAGACTGACAAAAAAAAAAACTAAATTAAAAGTAAAATAAGGCTATAAAGAAGATTTTTTAAAGATAAAATATCTATAGTTAGAGGAAAGAGGCCAGATAGTTTGAGCTACACTCTAATAATTTTTCTTTTTTTGAAGGTCCATCTTGGCTTCTTATCTTCTGAAGGAAAAGCTCAACATCTTGGGCAAGTTGGGATGTCTGCTGAGCTGTGCAGGCTCTGTCGTGCTGATCATCCACTCCCCAAAGTCTGAGAGTGTGACGACGCAGGCTGAGCTAGAGGAGAAGCTGACCAACCCAGGTATCTGCTCCCTAGCAGAACTCTAAGAGATGCCCAAAGGCACCCTGACTTTTCCACCCAGGCCTCTAATCCACCCCTTTCCCATGGTGCAGGTGAACTGTGTGTCCACTGCACCTGTCATGCACATCTGTGTTCTCCGTGTGCATGTGGTAGTGAGCTGTGTGCAAGCCCACCCTCCTCCATACCCCTGGCCTTCACGCTACCTCCCCTGTCTGTTCACCCCCCCCCCAGCCTGGGCACCCCCTGGGTGGGATCCACTTCTGGGATCTGTGCCTCAGTGCCTCCTCCTCCCTTCAGCAGGCCCTCCACATCTGA
Organism: Carlito syrichta; assembly: GCF_000164805.1. Lineage (NCBI taxonomy): Eukaryota > Metazoa > Chordata > Mammalia > Primates > Tarsiidae > Carlito > Carlito syrichta. Next base: position 140,864 of record NW_007258935.1, on the reverse strand, counting down.
CTGCTACCCTGCCCTCCCCATGAATTCCTTCTTGTACCTGCTATGCCCTGCCCCTGCCAACAGTGACCCAGTGTCTCTCATCTTTACAGTCCCCAGAGAGCCCTGCATATATATTTTTTTGACATAATCACTTCTTATATATATTTTTTGACAGATGCAATAAAAAAACACTTACCATATAGATTTTCCTTCCAGTAGACCACCCTGTTTAGGCAGGTGCTGACACACAGGTGTCTCCAGGCCATGAAAGACCACTCTGCAGAGATGGACACAGCAGCAGAAATGTCTGTGAGACTCGAAGAGAGAATTCAGGGTGAATTTAGCCTCTCCCTGTAATGTTTTTTCCCAAACACTTAGCATCATGATATTTGTTTATTCCTTACAAGTCAAAACGTTTCCAATACTGTGAGAAATGAGAGTATAAAGACATGAAAAAAATCAGAGAACCAGATAGGAGTGTCCTCAATTTCCAGAGCCCATCCAGAGGATGTGTTATTTTTGTTTGTTTGTTTGTTTGAGTAGGAGTCCCACTCTGTCGCCCAGACTTGAGTGCAGTGGCATGCTCATGGCCACCGCACCCCGACCTTCTGGGCTCAGGCGATCCTTCTCTCTCAGCCCTCCAAGTACCTGGAACTATAAGTATGTGCCACCATACCCGGCACATTTTTTGATTTATTGTAGAGATGAGGCCTCATCAAGTTGCCCAGGCTGGTCTCAAACCCGTGGGCTCAGGCAGTCCTCTCACCTCAGCCTCCCAAAGTGCTGGGATTATAGGCGTAAGCCACCATGCCTGGCCTTACATTTTTGATAAATGTGGATGATACCAATATATTCAGGTCCTAACTTATACAAAAAAAATGGCTAATTTGAATATCACCATAAAAATTATGTATGAACATATAATGGTAAAAAATGTTCCTTATAGCATGAAAAACATTTTAAAATCTAGAATATAAAATGGTATTTTTCTGGTCATGTAGTTTATTAGATTAAAGTTTTTTTTTTCCTCTAGGTAAAAACACCAGAATGAATTTTTGTTGAATAATTGCCTCAGAAGAAATTTAAAATCAGTACTTGTTTACATTTCTGAATTCTGTGATTTGTGATCTCTGATACTTAGGGGAAGGAAAGGAAGCATTGTAGAAACTTCTCTAAGGAGACCATGCCTTGAAGCATACATGCTCAGTGTTTCCCCCAGAGCGAAAACGAGTCCCTGTGGGGGTGAAAAAAGTATAAAGCATAGACACAGATACAAGATATAAATGATATACAATATATTAGTGATTTTAGATTATTTCATGGGGGTGGGTGATTAGGAGAAAAGTGTACAATAGTTCCTTGGGGAAGTGACCATGAAAAAGGGTTGAAGGACACTGAAGTTAAAAGTAGGAGCCACAAAGCTGACGGGTATCTGGCTCCGTGGCTAAAGATGATAATAAAAGCAGGGTGAAGTGCTGGCTCATGTCTGTTATCCCAGCACTCTGGGAGGCTGAGGTGGAAGGATTGCTTGAGCCCAGGAGTTCGAGACCAGCCTGGGCAACATAGTGAGACCTTGTCTCTACAAAGATAAAAAACTAGCCAGGTGTGGTGGTATGCATCTGTAGTCCCAGCTACTCTAGAGGCTCAGGCAGGAGGATTGCCTGTGCCCAGGAGGTCGAGGCTGCAGTTAGCTGTGATTGTGCCACTGCACTCCAGCCTGGGTAACAAAGTGAGACTCCCAACTCAAAAAAAAAAAAAGTCTGACCATGTGAAAAGAGAGGTTTTCTTGGATGTGGGTTTTTCTGAACTTCCCAGTTCTCAAATCAGCTGCGAGGTGTATCCAAGTGCCCTGGCTGCTGAGCCACTCCTGTCCCTCCTGTCTCCTCTGCCCATGTGGCCACTTCCCACCTCTTTTTCCTGCCCTCTGCACTGCCGCAGTAGGGTGAGGCCTGGGGTTGCTATCCCTGCTCCTCACCACAGCCATCCTGAGGCCCTCCTGAAATGTAGTCTGATTATGTCCCAGTGCGGCCTCAAAAGCCTCCACCAGCTCCTTCCTACAAGAGCCCAAGCCGCTGATACCAGCCCTGCTGCTTTTCCTGGTATGAAGCCCACACTTTTATTCGGGGTGCTTCTTCAACATGCCCCATGACTGGGCACTATTTTGTGCTCATATATGCTGATGGCTCCGCCTTCCGCTGCCCTGTTGCCAGTGTGTGTTGCTGGTCAGGCTCCCAGGCAGTTTTCAGTTATCCTTTCATGGCTCTTTCCTATGAGTCTTCCTGAGTCCTCCCTTTGAGTAGGCTCCCACTGTCTGCTTGCTGGTATGCATGTCCTCCCATGCTAGTCTGTGTCTATACTTGCAAGCAGTGCCCAGCCCTTTCAGGCCTATTTACCATCTGGGGGTGGAGTCTATGGAAAACAACCTCCTTGTACACACAATTTCAAAGCAGCCAATACAATAGTATATTGATATTGATATAATAATATTATAGTCATTGTGATGGGGATAAATAGTAGGATGGTGCTTTGTAATAAACCATGCATTTTAGTATGGAAATGCTCAGTTACAGCCCCAGGAGAAGCTGTGTTGAAGCCCAGTAGTCCTCACATCATGTGTGGAGTCACTGAAAGTCTGGCGGCTACAGATACAGACCAGGGTGTAATGCTCCTCACATGTACTCAGGGGGTCTTGCCATTAACAATATGGTCAGGCCAGGTGCGGTGGCTCAAGCCTGTAATCCCAGCACTTTGGGAGGCCAAGGTGAGAGGATTGCCTGCACTCAGGGATTTGGGACCAGCCTGGGCAACTTGCTGAGACCTTGTCTTTACAATAAAAAAAAAAAAAAGTCGGGTGTGTTAGTGCCTGTAATTTCAGCTACTTGGAAGGCTGAGGTGGACGGACTGCCTGAGCCCATAAGGTCAAGGCTGCAGTGGTCATGAGCAGCCACTGCACTCCAGCCTGGGCAACAGAGTGACTCAAAAAAACAAAAAACCAATATGGTCCTCTGTGTGGAGAATAACTCTTAGAGAAGTTCTGATCACAACATAATCCTCTCTCAACTTACATGGAAGATGCATTTCTGAAAAATTCAGTGTATAGTAAATCCATGCAAAAATTACTGTTTTATACATAAAATTGGTTGTAGGCTTTGAGTCTTTTACACGTTTTTCACTTACTAGTCCAAGGAGACATCTGAAAGTTGGGAGGAGGAGGACAGGTCATATTTGGTGGTACAGGGCTGTGTGAATAGCCCTGTCTGCCATGTGCACCCCCCGGCTTCAGATCCCTCACCTCAGCCCCTGAACTCCCCGTACTGTCACCTGCGACAGGCATTCAGCCAGGGTTTCTTGACTCTAAGAAAATTAATCTTGTGAATGTCCTTGCCAGCCTTCAGGTATCTCCAATGACATGTATTGTTATAAAAATGGTTCTAATGGGGAAGAGCCATGTCCACAGGTAGGGGCTGTAAATGTTTTCCTAGTGATCTGGTAAACTCAAGCCAGAGCCTGCCCCTCATACCATAACCACAACAGGTGCGGGTGGTGGGTGGGGGCATGATCTGCTGTAGCTTGCCGTCTGTATAGCAGCCGGTGGGCGGCAGGTCACATGCCATCTGTTTGCAGTGTTTGTGGGCTACCTGTGCATCGTGCTGCTCATGCTGCTGCTGCTGATCTTCTGGATCGCACCGGCTCACGGGCCCACCAACATTATGGTCTACATCAGCATCTGCTCCTTGCTGGGCAGTTTCACCGTGCCTTCCACCAAGGGCATCGGGCTGGCGGCCCAGGACATCTTGCACAACAACCCATCCAGCCAGAGAGCCCTCTGCCTGTGCCTGGTGCTCCTGGCTGTGCTGGGCTGCAGCATCATCGTCCAGTTCAGGTACATCAACAAGGCGCTGGAATGCTTCGACTCCTCAGTGTTCGGGGCCATCTACTATGTCGTGTTCACCACACTGGTCCTGCTGGCTTCAGCCATCCTCTTCCGGGAGTGGAGCAACGTGGGCCTGGTGGACTTCTTAGGGATGGCCTGTGGATTCACAACTGTCTCCGTTGGGATTGTCCTTATACAGGTGTTCAAAGAGTTCAATTTCAACCTTGGGGAGATGAACAAGTCTAATATGAAAACAGACTAGGATGCGACACGGGTTGGCTGGCCTAAGGAACAGGCATTGGAGGTGGTTTCCGACCCTGACTGGATGTGAAGTGGAAGAGACCCTTCCTCTGGTGTTAGAGGTGCCTGTGTCCTGACGGATGGTCTTCTGGACTGTGGGGAGCAAGGCCTAGCTCTAGAGTGGAGGCTAGCCTTCTGCAGCCCAGAGTTGCCCAACAGTTGCCTGGGCACCATCTCTCTCTGATGAGGTGAATCTCATTCTTATTTCCATTAACCTGGAAGCTTTCATAAGTACTCTTTTCTTTTAAAACATTTTAACATTTTTCAAACAGAAAAAGACGGGGTTCTTAGATTGGCTTGGAAATGAGAGAAACTGTCTTGAAGTCAGCTCTGTACAGTGAATAGGTTAGTTTCATTAAGCATGTGTAACATTCAAGTTTGTCATCTAAGTAAGAGGCATATATACTGAATTGTTCTTAATCCTCTAACAAGTTGACTCTCCCCATTCACCCACCCATCCCAAGACATAGTAATAGTAAATAGAGAAGAGTTCAGGACATGACAGAATGTTTCATTGGAGGGTGACTTTTCAACAGCTCAATTTCAGTGCCTTTTTATCACTTGAATTATTAACTTATTTTGATTATTACTGTGTGTATGTTCTCTTAGATTAGAATAATGCAACTTCCTTGATTATGCTTTAACATTTCAATATTCAAGTTACAAATGTGTAAAGCAGTTAGAAATAATATAGTCATGCATCACTTAATGCAGGGATACATTCTGAGAAATGTATTGTTGATTTCATTGTGCAGACATCAGAGTGCACTTACACAAACCTGGATGGTATAGCCTATTACACACCTAGACTATATGGTATAGCCTGTTGATCCTAGGATACAAACTTTTGCAGCATGTGACTGTACTGAATACTGTAGGCAACTGTAACACAGTGGTATTTGTGTATCTAAACACATTTAAACATAGAAAAGGTACAGTAAAAAGATATGTGGTCTTCCTTGACAGAAATTTTGTTATGCAGCGCATGACTGTATGTTCATTGGAAGACAGTCCAGACTAAAGACACATAGTGCAAATGACTGGTTTAGCATGTAGGTATTGTCCAATTAAAGATAACTGATTTAAGATACTTTGTGTTCAGTCTATGTAATTGGGATCCAGTATCAAATATATCCACATTCTCTATCAACAAGGCATTCTGAAGAAATACATGATTTGATGTAAGGCTGTTAAATGAGAGAGAAACCGTTCAAAAGCACATATATTGAGTGCCTATAATACAGGAACAAGTTAAAGGGCACAACTGAGCTTAGGCTAGTTTTTACAAATTGGAATACATAGTTTTAAAAATAATTTCTAACAAAAATGGAAACAGTGTAGCCATTTCCTTGTTATTTGAGATGGCAAGGTGTCCCCGTTTCTCACCTAACCTCTCATTACATGTCCTAAATGCAAAATAACCATTAATTATGCCAGTATTTGAATCAAAGAGATTATTTTTTATGTACGTAACCTTCCATGTGTGTATCAAGTGGGAGCAAAGCATGAAGTGATGCAGCATGTCATCGGGCCATCTTGAACTCCATCACCACATTTCATCTCAGTCAGGAACATGCCAAGCAGAAACACAGGGCTGAGTTGAGTAGATGGCGTGAAATAGAACTTAACATTTTATAATATCCAATTAAAGTTGCTCACTAGTGAAAAGCAGTTTCCAGGCAAAAAGAACATTTTATAAAAGTAAAGATTCCCTAAAGTGTTGGACAAAGAGGCTGAGTAGAATGAGATTAGTTTAGCAGAGAGGAAAATACCTTTATGAGTTTAAAGTACATGTGATGATCACAGATTGTCAGTGACTTGTGAACTAAGAGCAGCAACAAAATTAATTTAAAAAATTTTAAATCCTATATTAACTGATGGTAAATACATACTCAAAAGTCCATTACTCTTCTGATCAGCTTCTGAAGGTTTATTTTTTATCATCAGTATTTTTAGGAATGCAGGTCTTAATTTACTCAACTTTCCGAAAATATAGTAAAGCAGTATCAATATACTTTTAGGCATAACAATAGTTTCCTATGTAGGAGAAAACTTACCTAAGATGTTTGAGATATTTAAAGAATACATGTGCCTGTACAAGTATAATGAGAAAGTTCATGTGTCATATGGAGATTGTCATGTTTGTTTTTGCTACAGCTTTCATATGAAGCTGAGTTTAAATGTAGCTATTAGTGTACCTTATTATATCTCAGAGGTAGTATTTTTCAAATGATCTTTCCTATGATATTTTTAGAGCAAGACAAAATATCAAAATACTAGTAGCTCTTCTCCTCTTAACGACGGCTGGTCCTGAAACAGCATCTTGCAGGTATACATCTGTCCAGCAGATGCTTCAATGGGATACTTAGCTTCTGAACAAAGTTTATGTCATTCATTGTTTTTCAAGTGTGTGAAACTTGAAATGGCATGACCGATGGTTTCAACGGCCTTTTTTTTCAAATTTCACGTAGAGCATAGACCTTCTGACTTAATAGTATTTATTTTACAAATTTATGTTTTCATAATTCATTTGAAAATGCAGAGAAAAAAGTCCCGAGGTGAAAGCCTTGGGGGATGGCCTAGTATGGAGATGGATCTCTTATTGGTCACCCCAAAAGTAAATGCATATGAAACATTTTCATTATTATACTAGTCTTTGCAAAAAATACCTGTTGTATACTTGTTTTCAAGCCTCCTCTAAAATCAAAGCTTTTTGACCAGTTTGCAGATTTACTCTTGATGTTTAAGTAAGCCATTTCTCTCCTACTTGAACAATGCCTTGTTTTCTCATCTGAATCTCTGCATTTGGAAAGACTGCTTCCTGTTCTGCTCATCAATCAATTTTAGGGCCAGTTAAGAAATCTAACCCACTCCTAGCTCCAAGAGGCTACCCTGGAGCATTTTGCTGGTCTGCAAGACCACACCATCTCTGTGGAGAAAGTTCTGGAGGGGGAGGGCAGTCTGCTCTGCTCCCTGCCACCCATGGAATGTGGCACTGCCCATATTGGGAACTTTGGTGAGGAACCTGGTTTTTGGGGGGCCTTGCTCATCACTTAGACTCTTATCACAGTCTTTACATATTATAGCGTTAGTGAAATATACTTCGCTGCTCTTTGTTTAGCAATAAGAAATATTCTTTGTGTCCTACTTTTCAAGTCAGCTTGCTGCACTCAGTTGTATTTCCAGAAGTTCATACCAGCAGTAATATGTTGGTCACTGTTCTTCTTCGTTGGGTTTTATGTGTGTTTTCATTAGAAGAGAGCACTATGCAAACGTGCAGTTGTCTTTCATCTTCCTTCTTCGCTCAAGTTTTAGAAGCCAGTGCCTAGATATCTGACAGGCCCTAGAGATGCAGTGTCTCCTTGGCATGGATAAACACTCAGACCATGGAAATAAGTGTGATGCACACAGGCCGCCTACCTGTGACATAATTCATTTCCAAGCAGTTCAACTAGTCTAGAAGAGAATGCTCTGGTGGTTCACAGAGCCATGCCTATCTCTTGTCTCTAGTGCCTACTTGATTCTGACTTAGGTTTCCTGTGATGGAGTAGGAAACTAGAAAGAGAAGAACATTTCATTTTAATATCTGTTCATAACTGTGTGGACTAGCTTTTGTGTTTGGGAGGAGTTTCCTTTTCAGAGTGACTGACACCATGGAGGTTGTTCACCCATCAAAAAGGATTGGATGGACTCTTGGTGTTCCAGCTTCTCAGGGACCAAAAATGTGTCAATAAGTCCTCAATATTGACCTTCTCCCAAGAACATGTCCGTGTTCATTTTTCATAGGTTTTACTTATATTCATAGCTAGATTCGTTAACTTGAGTTGGAAAGAAAAAAACAACTTGTACATCAGTCACACCACAAGACAGTTTATCATATAAAAATACCTCAACTTTTTGTATTCCTTACTTCCACCTCAATTCTACTAGTGATGAATTTTAAGGATCTGTCCTTTAGCTTATAGGTGATTTTTCACATCTGGCCAGATTCTTGTACCTCCATTGTATACTTGAAAAGATTAAGAATTATAGGAACAGCGGTGAGAATTTGGCCCAAACCACTCATTTTCATACATATTTCTCACATGCAACAAAATAATTATATTTTGATGTGACTTTGTTACATCAAAAAATGTTGTCTAGTAAAAAGTTGATATTCAGAACAAGGATCATATAAATAATCATCTATTTCAAGTATACCCAACATGATTAAAAAGTAGTGTCTAGGGCCCAGAGCATGAGCCAGGGAGAAGGATTTCTTTCTTCTTTTCTGTTTTTCCCTGAATTGTGCAAATATAGGTGAGTCACTTAACCATTCTCTTTTTTTGAGTTGGAGTCTCACTCTGTCACCCAGGCTGAAGTGCAGTGGCACGGTCACAGCCACTGCAGCCTTGACCTGCTGGGCTCAGGCGATTCTTCCACCTCAGCCTTCCAAGTAGCTGGAACTACAGGCATGCACACTTGGTTAATTTTTTTTTTTTTAATTGTAGAGACGAGGTCTCGCCAAGTTGCCCAGGCTGGTCTTGAATCCCTGGGCTCAGGCAACCCTCTTGCCTCCACCTCCCAAAGTGCAGGGATTACCGGCATGAGCCACTGTGCCCAGCTACTTAACCTTTCTGTGCCTCAGTTTTTCTACCTCTGAAGGGGTGGGATGGTTCTCCAAATTGATTGCTTCTAAAATGCTGGCACTTTGAACAGTGTTCAGGTGACCTCCAATGAGCACCATGTTTAGAAGTGCTTTGGGGGTGACATGTTGGAAATTTGCTTTCACTGACTGTGGAGTCTGCTGCAGACTGAGCTGCAGAGCACACAGCTTTGAGCACTGAGAGCAAAGGAGGTACTGGGTGTAGAGTTTGCATGATTCCATGAAGCTTTAATTTTCCTTTATTTTTATTTTAAAAGGAGGGATTTTACATATGATATTGTAAAATAAGGAAACTAAATGGGAACTTTTTTTTTTCTTTTCCCCAAGTTGGAGTCTCACTCTGTCGCCCAGACGAGTGCAGTGGCTCCTCCCGGCCACCGCAGCCTCGCCTGCTGGGCTCCGGCGGTCCTTCCGCCTCAGCCTTCCAAGTAGCTGGAACTACAGGCGCACGCTACCATGCCTGGCTAATTTTGGATTTATTGTAGAGATGAGGTCTTGCCAAGTTGTCCAGGC
>NW_007258935.1:125639-131533 GCF_000164805.1 Carlito syrichta | reverse complement strand
TCAGGCAATCCACTCACTTCAGCCTCCCAAAGGCACAGGATTACAGGCTGAGCCACTGAGCCCGGCCTAAATGGGAACTTTAAAAGCTTCTCTGTAGGTCTGTGTTCTGCAGAAAATGTAATGGCCTGTAAATCACATCAATTCTGTTGCACTGAATTTGTCATGAGTAATGCTGAACTTCCTGCTTCCAGGCAGCTCAACCCTGATGATGAACTGACACCAAGTGAATATCAGGCGCTCCCAAACCACTAGTGCCAAAGGGTCACATTGAAAAGTATTTCTTTTATTTGTCAGACTAAAATAATTGGCCCCTCCACTCCCTTAGTGTTTTTGCATTTTACAAAAATTTCTGAGTATCATTTCTCAGGAGCATTACTGAGTATTTTGCCTTTTTAAAGGATAATGATTTTTTTGTAAGATGAAATATAATTATGAAGGAGAGGAAGATGATAAAAATGTCAAATGTTGATTTCATAAAAGTTTGTTTATGTAAATGTATCAGAAGAGCCTCCAATTACCATATACACCCATTTGTCAGTGGCTAGGGCTTGCTTATGTTTTGCTTTATAGAAGTAGTCATAGCATGTGTAATTGCCTTATGTAAATAAAAAGGCTATTTATTAAGTTTTCCAATAATATTTATTAATATGTATGTGTTTTAAAATAAAATAACTTATTTCTAGGTGAATACTTGTTGATTTTTTTTCTCCTTAACATGAAAAGTTTTTGTAGTCTCAGGTTGTAAATCATCCCACTTCCTCAAATTTTCCTATTTTCTTTGTAGAAATGAATAGTTTAGGTCTTCCTAGCAATGTAGAAAATGTCTACCTGTGCATCTTTCTTAAGGGGCAAATCCATGGTGTGTGAAGAAATTCACCATCCTGTAACTATCTCCTGATCAATGAAATGCTGGTAATCAGCTCTATTTTAATATGTTAATACCTTTTACATGTTTTTGAGTTGCATAAAATATACCATTTTGCGTTTTAGAAAATTAAATTCATACATTTTTCACACTTTAGAGTATCATCAGAAATCTTACCACTCATCTTTAATGTCCTACAGGTTATTTTATTAAATACAAAACATATTTCATTTGAGTAAGATTTTTTTATCCTCTACCAAAAAGGTTATTTATATTTTGATTAAAGCATACTTATACAGAAATCAGGAACAAACATTTTATGAAATGTTTCTATGAGAAATCCTTTCCAGACAATTTTTAGGGGCTGTGAAACGTATTCATGCCAAATTCTGTAGTTGTTCATCAAAAACTTGCCCTGGTTGGCTACTCCCATAACCGTGAGTGCTAGCTGCTAGCCAAGCATGGTGACTGTTGACACAAGCTCTACACTTAGTTCTGAGGAGGATATAGAATCAAGCATGGTCCCTGACCTCCAGGGACCCTGTTCTAGTGCTACTCTGTTGCTCAGTCATGTCTGACTGATGACCTTTTGATGTGATGTCAGCATACTGAATGTCAGTCACACGTGTTCACCATTATTTTGAATCTCTCATGGTAGTTTTGAAAAGGTTTTTAGTTGGAGAGGCGAGGCACAGTCAAGAAACAAATGTAAAAGATCTAGGTAGCTCCATCTCTATTAGCGTCTCAGAGAAGAGAGAGATTAATTCCAGCTGAGGACAGCAGAAAGCGGTGAGAGTGGTACTGGACCGTGGCCAAGACAGGAGTGATGCCAATCAAGTCACACACACAGTAAGTCCACGTGGAACGACTGAGGTGATGGACCAGAGGATGAGGAAAGGTCAAAACAGGTTGCCCGTCTATAAAATGGAAACATTTTTATTTTTGGCAAAAACATTTGGGGGATCTCAGCATCTTCTCTGCCACCAGAACTTGTCATACTTCTTCACTGCATTAGTTTTCTATTGCTGACCTAACAAGTTATAACCTGGTGGCTTATAACAACACAAATTTATCATCTTAAAGTCTAGAAGTTAGAAATCCCACATAGGCTTTACTGGGATACAGTGCAGGCAGAAATACTTCCTTCTGGAGGCTACAGGGGAGAATCCGTTCCCTGTCCTTTTCAGTTTCTAGAGGCTGACCTCATGCCTTGCCTCGTGGCTTCTTCCTCCATCCTCAGCGTCAGCAATGTCACCCCTCTCTGACCTTATTCCATCATCACAGCTCATTCTGACTCTGGTATTCTTGCCTCCCACTTGCAAAGACCTTTGTGATTACTGTGGGCCCATATGGACAATCCAAGATCATTTTCCCAACTTGAAATCCTTAACTCAATCACATCTGCATTGTCCCTTATGCCATATAGGGTCACACAGTCAAGGATGAGGACATGGACATATTTAAGTCCATTATTCTGCCTACCACATCCAATTATCATTTTGCCAAGTGAGGCAATTATTAAAAGCCAACCCCTAGCTTTTTTTTGAGACAGGGTATCTTGCTCTATTGTCCAGGCTATAGTGCACTGACACGATCATAGCTCAGTGCAGCCTCAAACTCCTGGATTCAAGTGATCCTCCTGCCTCAGCCTCCTGAGTAGCTGGGACTACAGGCACACACCACTGCGCCTGGCTTATGTTTTTTCTTTTTTTGTAGAGACACGGTATCACTTTGTTGCCCATGCTGGTCTCAAACTCCTGGGCTCAAGAGATCTTCCCACCTTGGCCTCCCAAAGTGCTAGCATTACAGGTATTAGCTACCATGTCCAGCCTATGGCTTCTAATGGATAGCCTAGTATTCTACCTAAATTCACTTTGAGTTATTCCTATCTTTTTCAGAGAGTTTCCACCTAACCCCCCCCAACAAATATTTTAGATTTGTAGATCACCTATGGCCTTGAATAATTTAAAATATTAAATAAAAAGCATTTATATACTACTACTGTTTCAAAGTGCCAGAGAATGCCACTATTCAGTTAGGAAAGACAAAGAACAAATTTAACTAGTGCTAGGGTTGAGCTAGAGAAGAAATGGCTATCTGCTGTGCTGTCCTCATTATTCTGTGCTAGTAAAGACAAAACACACAAAAGTAACCAAGGAGCAATTGACAATAAAAAAAACTAGGTTGGGTGTGGTGGCTCACCCCTGTAATCCCAGGACTTTGGGAGGCCAAGGCATGAGAATTGCCTGAGCTCAGGGGTTCAGAGACCAACCTGGGCAGCATAGCAAGACCTCATGTCTACAAAAAATAAAAAAATTAGCTGGGCATGGTGGTGCACACCTGTAGTCCAGCTACTCAGGAAGCTGAGGTGGAAGGATTGCCTGAGCCCAGCAAGTCAAGGCTGTAGTAACCTCAGCAGGTTGAGGCTATGGTGGCCATGAACATGCTGCTGCGCTCCAACATGGCTGACAAAGTGAAACTCCAACTCAAAAGGAAAATAAAAAGTACTATTTGATTTCCTAATACATGATTAAAAAAATATTGTTTTAATAATGCTGGGCATGGTGACTCACACCTATAATCCCAGCACTTTGGAAGGCTGAAGTAGGAGGATTACTTGAGCCCAGGAGTTCAAGACCAGCCTGGGCAACATGGTAAGACCTCATCTCCACAAAAATAAATTTAGCCAGGCATGGTGGTACATGCCTGTAGTCCTAGCTACTTGGGAGGCTGAGGCAGAAGGATCACCTAAGCCCAGAAGGTTGAAGCTGTGTTGAGCCATGATTGTGCCACTGCACTCCAGTCTAGGTAACAGAATGAGGCCCTGACTAAATAAATAAATAAAACCGTTATAGTAAGAAGGCTTGGCTATGTCTCTGTGATAATGACAAATAAGATGTTAACGGGTAAGTTTTGACATATGTCACATGATAAAAGCATGGCCACAAGCAAAGCAGTGAACAGATCTATCGTGCCAATGTTTTTTTTTTTTGACCCATTGTAATCCCTCCACCCTCCTTGCCTTCTCCAATCCCAGGTACACATTCATCTGCTTTCTGTCACCTTACATAAGCTTCCATTTCCTGGACTTTTATATCAATGCAATCATGTAGTATATACTCTGGTTTTTGGTCTGTCTTCTTTCCCTTAAATCATTATTTTGAGACTCAGCCATGTTATAGCATGTATCAATGGTTCATTCCCTTATATTGCTGAGTAGTGTTCTATTACCTGGATATGCCAGTCTGTTTATCCACTTACCTGTTGATGGACACTTGGATTGTTTCCAGTTTTTTGGCTATTACAAATAAAACTGGTATGGAACATTCATTTAAAAGTTTTTTTTTCTTTTTCTTTTTGAGTCGAAGTCTCACTCTGTTGCCCAGGCTGGAATGCAGTGGCACAATCACATCTCATGGCAGCCTTGACCTCCTGGGTTCAGTTGATCCTCCCATTTTAGCCTCGCAAGTAGCTGGGACTACAGGCATGCGCTACCACACCTGGCTGATTTTTAAGATTTTTTTGTAGAAACAAGGTCTGTGTTGCCCAGGCTAGTCTTGAACTCTTGGGCTCAAGCAGTCTTCCTGCCTCAACCTCCCACAGTGCTGGGATTACAGGTGTGAGCCCATTTACAAGACTTTTTATGGATAGATGCTTTCATTTCTCTTGGGTAAATACCTAGTAGAATTGCTGGGTCACATGGTCGGTGTATGTTCAATTTTTTTAAACAAACTGTCAACCTGTTTTCCAAGTTAGTTGTGCCTTTTTTTTTTTTTAGTCGGAGTCTCACTGCTTTCCAGGCTGGAGCGCAATGGCATGCTTATGGCCATCCCAGCCTCAACCTGCTGGGCTCAGGCGATCCTTCCACCTAGGCCTTCCAAGTAGCTGGAACTACAAGCGCATGACACTATGCCCAGCTAATTTTTTTTTTTACTGTAGAGATGAGGTCTCACCAAGTTGCCCAGGCTGGTCTTGAACCCCTGGAATCAGGCAATCCCCTCACCTCGAACTCCCAAAGTGCTAGGATTACAGGCTTGAGCCCAGCCTAGTTGTGCCATTTTGCAATTCCACCAGTGGTGTATGAGAAGGAATGAGAGTTTTACAACCTTAAAAATATCTCGTGATGACTGCTTTCAATGAATGTGAAAGGTGTCTATAGGGTGCTGTGATGAGACAAAGATGATTAGATGAGGCGAGGCTCTAGCTGGAATGATTAGAACACCAGCGGAAAAGAGCTGCAAAGAAGTTTATTCATTAGGATAAATTAACATATCGACATCTAAGCATTCCTGTTCATACTAACCAACCACAACTTTATTACTCAACTGCCTCTTAGAGGTATCTGTTAACATCTTTATCAGTGAGATAAAGACCACACCAATCCACCTCAAAATGAGTGGCTTAAGACAACATGTATTCTTCCTCATGTGTCTATGGGTCAACAGGGCAGTTTTGCTGACTTGGACCAACTTAGCTCAATTATTGGTCTCAATTATAGGTCAGCCAGCAGTTTAGCTGGGCCTCTTTGCTACTTGCCTTAGCTCATGTGGTCCCCTCCTCTAGCAGGCTAGCCCAGACTTCTTCTCATCATGATTTTAGGCTGGGAACTGCCACATTTTCTTAGCCAATGCCAGTTCCAAAGCCAGAGTAGATTCAGGAGATGGAGTAGAACTGCAAAGTCACTGCAAAATGTGTGGTCAAATATATGGATGAGCAAAAAATCAGAGACATTTTTCATCTACCACATAAACAAACACCAACTTGCCAACCATTTTTCAGTATTCAACATAATTCCTTATCTGACAATGTCATCTTGCTAGAACTTGGCTGAGACCAAATAAATAATAGGTCCTCTGAGCCAGTTCTGTTTTTTTTTTTTTTTGAGTTGGAGTCTCACTCTGTCGCCCAGACTGGAGTGCAGTGGCCGCTCCCGGCCACCGCAGCCTCAACCTGCTGGGCTCTGGCAATCCTTCCGCCTCAGCCTTCCAAGTAGCTGGAACTACAGGCATGTGCTACCACGCCCGGGCTG
>NW_007258935.1:103779-125547 GCF_000164805.1 Carlito syrichta | reverse complement strand
CAGGCGGGTCTCGAACCCACGGGCTCAGGCAATCTACTCACCTCAGCCTCCCAAAGGTGCGGGATTACAGGCTGAGCCACCGAGCCTGGCTTCTGAGCCAGTTCTAAGATGCTCAGTTGTCTGGTTGCCAAACTCACAGCATATTAATTAACAGCTTTTTAAATTAGAAGCTGCATGGTGACCTATACCAAAATCAGAGTGGTCAAGGGCTGTACAGTCTAGAATAGAGTTCCTCAACCCCCCATGGCCACAACCAGTCTGTAGCCTGTTTGGAACCAGGCTACACACTAGGAGGTGAGCAGCCAGCAAGCGAGCAAAACTTCATCTGTATTTACAGCTGCTTCTCATCATTTGCATTACCACTTGAGCTCTGCCTTCTGTCAGATCGGGGCGGCATTAGATTCTCACAGGAGCACAAACCCTATTGTGAACTGTGCATGTGAGGGACTCGTATCAAAACTCTATCAGTGAGTGGCAAATGAGTTGATGTACTTCAATTGTACAGCTGCATCTGGTGGCAGGCTTTAAGTCAGAACCTGAGACTTATTTTAGTAGGTGTGGCCCGCCCATTTTTATTTACCATTTCCATCTGTGCCTTTTAAATGGTGAGTTGTATAATTATTTCATTATATCGTGCAATGTAATAATAGAATAAAGTGTATAATAAATATGCACTTGAATCATTCCAAAACCACCCCCCCCCCCAGAAAAAATTGTCTTCTATGAAACCGGTCCCTGGTACCAAAAAGGTTGGAGACCCCTGGCCTAGAACACAATAGGCCAATAGGATTAGAGTATGAAAAGTATGAAAAGGGCAAATAATATTTGGTATTTTGTTTCAATAAGCTTATAATTAATTGTGTAATGAATTATAACGCATTTATATCACCCCGAGTGATTCACATTTTACATTATAGTGTTTTTGTAGTCACGACCTGGAACAACATCCCCAAGGTACCCCTACGTCTGTAGCCAAAGAATCACTGACTAATTAACAGAACTCACTTTCGATCCAGCGGGCCTCGATTTCGCTTGTTACGAATGAGGTCGGTGTGCCTACTTCGGGGAGACCAAGGTGGTGGGTCCTAGAAATTTCTACATTCCAAGAGGAACTGAGGCAGGATAGCCTAACAGTGGGTTTCCTATGCATCTCACGAAAAATAGATCTCTGCCCCAAGTGTCGTGAAGCGGACTTTTACCAAACCACGAACTCGCATCTCTCCCAGGATCCGGTCCGCTGGCGTCCAGGAAGAAAGCAAGGGCCCCACCGTAGCAGAGGTACCGCGTCCCAGCCCCGCCCCCAGCGCCACGGCCCCGCCCCCTGCCCGTCTCGGAGCGCCGTTCCCAGGACGTCGCCCGGGGACAACGCCAAGCGCGGCGTCACACGCTGACCACCCCTGGGAACTCGCATTTTAAATAAGCGCCTCACGTGACTTTGATTCTAATCACTTGGAAAAATGCCGTACTGCCAACCACTCCGCTCCCTTCGGCCCACGTCTCGCCCCTGCGCACAGCTGAGCCCGCCCCGCAAAGAAACCCGACGCCGACAGGGGCGGCGCCGGCCGCGGGGCGAGGGTGGGGCGGCGCTGCGCGGCACTGGGCCTGCGCACGGCGTCTTGCGTCATCCGGCCGCGCCCTGCCGTTCCGCGGCGGCCGCCCAGAGTCCCGGCGGCGGCAGGGCCCAGGGCGTCCCGGGTGGGGTTTCGCCGGCGCTCCCCCATGGAGGAGGTCTTGCCTGAGGCTGCTACCCCGAATGCTCGCACCTTCCGCACGGTGACGAGGGTGGCGGCCGCGCGAGCGCAGGGCTGGGCGGTGGGGGCGTGAGCCGCGGGACTGCTCCTCCCTCAGGCAAGCGCGCGCGGGGCGGCGGGCGGCGTGGGCCGGGGGCTTCAGGCCGCTCCCCTGGGGGCGTCGACATGCGGGGTGGGTGCCTGGCCACTGCGTCCGGTGGAGGCCGGCGCAGGCCTGTGGGTCGCGTCGGTTGAGCTCGTCGCAGTAGCTTGGGTGGTCTTGTCTCTGGAGGTGGCTTCAGTCCTGCCGGGGCGGCGTCCGCGGGGGGCGGCCTGAGGGCTGCCGTGACGTTTCCAACATGGCTGTTTAATTCCCCGACTTTTATGAAGTCATTGAACTCTGGTTCCCGCTCCGTACAGTTGCGCAGAGTTCGATGTATGTGTCGTTCTGTATGTGCCTCGTTAGTTTCGTTTTTTTAAAAACAGTACTGCATCTTTCGTTCTATATCTAGAAACCCTGTGTGTGGCCGGGCGTGGTGGCTCACGCCTATAATGCCAGCACTTTGGGAGGCCGAGGCGAGTGGATTGCCTGAGCCCGAGGGTTCGAGACCCGCCCGGGCAACTTGGCGAGACCTCCTCGTCTCTATAATAAATCAAAAATTAGCCGGGCGTGGTGGCACGTGCTTGTAGTTTCAGCTACTTGGAAGGCTGAGGCGGAAGGATCGCCGGAGCCCAGCAGATCGAGGCTGTGGTGACCGGGAGCGTGCCACTGCACTCCAGCCTGGGCGATGGAGTGAGACTCCAACGCAAAAGATAAGAAAAAGAAACCCTGTGTGTACCATGAGCCCAGTTAGTACTTTTTTTGAAAAAAGTAATCAGAGGGAATTTGAGAGTAGAGATCTTTCATGCCAGTAAGCCTTCTGTCCAAACAGCGTATTCTCGATCCAGTAGGGTTTGTGTTGATTGGTCAGTAAAATGAGTACGGAAGTTAGTAGATGAAGTACTCAGTTACTTTATTTGATCGTTTTGCCTACTTCTGTATTTTCTTATTTCCAGGCTGGAGCTACTCTGCCAGGGTTTAAAATTTTAAATGAGAATTAAGGGTAGTAATTTACAAGGAAACGAGAATGAATAAACCATCTCTAACCTCCAGTCTGTTTTTCATAAGAGAGACCATATTAAACTTACATGTAAGTTAAAATTTTATTTTGTAATTAATGTTGCTAGAGTTGGAGGTTTAGTTTCTGTAGTATTTATAAGTAAAATACTGCTTTAAAAAATAGCCAAATGAGAGGTTGAAAAAGACTAAAGTGCACTTTAGATTAGCAACAAAAACCAAGCAGTAAAGACTTAGGAAAGACTAAGTCTAAAATAAATGGATTACAGATCGGTTTCATGTCTTTTAGATTGGCATATATTCTGTAGGGCCTGCATGATCTGACACCTTTTTACACCTGTGGTATCTGACCTACCTCCCTTGCTCAGAGTCAGTCATAGTGGCTTTTGTTTTCTTAGGGGAAAAAAAGCCTGCTCATACCTCTACCTTTGTGTCTCTGATTTGTTCCTTTTCTCTCTTTCAAGTTTTTGCTCAGCAAGGCCTCTTAACCAGAATAAGAATGCCTTTAACATACTTTGCCAACGCCCTTAAGTTCCCAACACTCTTAACATGTATTATTTTTTACCATAGCATTTGCCACAATCCAATATAATATCTTTATTTTGTTTATTGTTTGGTTCTACCTCCAACAGAAGGTAAACTCCGTACAGGTGGGATTTTGGTCTGTTTTATTCATGGTTGTACCTAGAATATAGTATGTAGCTAAAATATAATGTGTTCCTAGAATATAATATGCATCCAGTAAATCTTTGTTGGTTGGTGATACAGGTAAGCCACTGTTCATAAGGAGCCACTTGAAGGTGATATGAATTATGTACCTGACTACCCATAATATAGGCTAGAAAATAAGAATCCAAAGAGAAGTGCAGGTTAAAGGTTAGGGAATTCAAGAAAGATTGTGGAATTCAAGCAGAGCTTCCTTGCAGAGGTGCTTTTTGAACTGAGGGTTAGTACAAACAAAATATGGAGGAGGAAAAACAGGAGTAGATTAGAATGGTAACAGTAATCAGACGAGAAGGAGTCAGGGGTATTCCCATGGGAAAAGAAGTCAAGTTATCCCTCTTTGCTAACAATATGATCCTATATCTCAAAAATCCAGGAGAATCCGTCAAAACCTCCTTGCACTTTTATTTGTTTGTTTGTTTGTTTTGAGTTGGAGTCTCACTCTGTCGCCCAGACTGGAGTGCAGTGGCTGATCCCGGCCACCACAGCCTCTACCTGCTGTGCTCCAGTGATCCTTCTGCCTTAGCCTTCCGAGTAGCCAGAATTACAGGCGCGCACTACCACGCCCGACTGATTTTTTGATTTGTTGTAGAGATGTGGTCTTGCTGCCCAGGCGGGTCTCGAACCCGCGGGCTCAGGCAATCCACTCACCTCAGCCTCCCAAAGTACGGGATTACAGACTGAACCACCAAGTTGCCCAGGCTGGTCTTGAACCCCTGGGCTCAGGCATTGTCTCACCCCCAAAATGCTGGGACAGGCATGAGCCGCCATGCCTGGCAACAGTCACATTCTTTTCCAACAACAAACAGGCAGAGAACCGAATAAAGAGCACAATCCCATTTACGATAGCCACACACAAAAAAGAAATTCCTTGGCATCTTCCTAACCAGAGAAGTGAAAGATCTTTACAACAAAAAGTACAAAAAAATTGCAGCAGTATGCTGACCTGGGTAGAGCACAGTGTGTGTGAAATATATTAGGAAATAAGATTTAACAGGTGGGTTTAGAACAAATCATGAAAGTTCTTAGTCACTAGGTTAAACAGTTTGCACTTTTTGCTGTAAACAACATTAATTCTTAATTTTTTTTTTTTTTTTTGAGTTGGAGTCTCACTCTGTTACTCCGAGTGGAGTGCAGTGGCCGCTTCTGGCCACCGCAGCCTCGACCTGCTGGGCTCTGATGATCTTTCCGCCTCAGCCTTCCAAATAGCTGGAACTGCAGGTGCGTGCTACCACGCCCGGCTAATTTTTGATTTATTGTAGAGATGAGGTCTCGCCAAATTGCCCAGGCTGGTCGCAAACCCATGGGCTCAGGCAATCCACTCACCTCGGCCTCCCAAAGCACTGGGATTACAGGCTGAGCCACTGAGCCCGGCAGTAATTCTAAATTTTTAAGTAGCATAATAAGATTGAGGTGTGTTTTATAGAGTAGCATTGCTGCATCATGCATTGTAACTAGACTAGACTGGGATAGATGCAGGCGCAGGGTCTGGTCAGGCAGAGCAGGTGCAAGGCTGTATTTTTTTTTTTTTCTTTTTGAGTTGGAGTGTTACTCTGTCATCCAGGCTAGAGGGCAATGGCACGCTCTTGGCTACCGCAGCCTTGACCTGCTGGGCTCAAGTGATCCTTCACCTCAGCCTTCCAAGTAGCTGGAACTAAGGCATGTGCCACTATGCCTGGCTTTTTTTTTTTTTAATTGTAGAGATGAGGTCTCACCAAGTTGCTCAGGCTGGTCTCAAACCTGCGGGCTCAGGCAATCCTCTCACCTCAGCCTCCCAAAGTGCTGGGATTATAGGCATGTGCCACTGCACCATATTTCAAAGGTAGAAGCCAGCTGGCTCTTGCCTCTGTGTCTACTCTATGGTGAAGCCATTGCCAGAGTACAAGGCGGAGTAGATGGGGCAGGGAAGGCAATGACCTGTACTAATAGTCTGGTTGGAGCTGCCGCTTGGCTTGTGCTCCATCTCAGGGACAAAAAGGACACTCCAGTGGGAAAGGCAGAAGACTAAGAATGGGGATACCTGGATGTTCTGCATCTGTGACAAGTTAAAATTTGAATAGGCTGTTGTTAGAATGTTTTATTTTCTCAGCTGTGGAATTCTTGTTTACGGGATCTTTGATCATCTTTATAACTCCAGTGCCTTGCAAATAAGAACTGTTCAGGATGCTTGTTGAACAGTTGGCCATGTGTAAATAATGGTCTGGGGTTACTCCACTGAGTCCCTCTGAGGAGCTGGACAGATTACCAACTGGAGCTTGCCATCTCTAGTTTGGGAACTTAGCTGAGGTGAAAGTTACAAGGTTTTCTTGTTTAGCTGTCTTTAGTCCTGCTAATCCTTAAGAATAACCAATATTAAGCGGGGGACGGTGACTCGTACCTGTATTCCAAACACTTTGAGAGGCCAACGTGAGAGGATTGCCTGAGCCCAGGGGTTCGAGACCAGCCTGGGCAGCTTGGTGAGTCCTTGTCTCTACAATAAATCAAAAAATTAGCCAGGTATGGTAGCTTGCACCTATAGTTCCAGCTACTTGGAAAGCTGAGGTGGAAGGATTGCCTGAGCCCATTAGGTTGAGGCTGTGGTAGCCATGAGTGAGCTACTGCACTCCAGCCTGGGCAACAGAGTGAGACTCCAACTCAAGAAAAAAAAAAAAAAGAATAGCCAATATCTTTGTTGCAGGTTCTCTCAGCTGTGATTGATCTTCAGTTACAGAGCGTGGGAGCAGAGCCTGACCAGGTCTGAGAACAGCAAAGCAACTTATTCCTTTCAGGACATTCACACTAATGTCCTATTTCCAAACTGTAAGTCAGAATGAGATAATTTATTTTCTTAGTTTAGTGACTGAAGGCTACTTTGTAATTTGAAGACTTATAAATTTTTGCCATTTCTCTCCATCTCTCCACACATACACACTGGTACAGTTCCATGAGTGAACAAACAACCAAATAGAATTAATTCTAGAAAGACTTATAAATCAAATTTCCCATCACAAATGAGTGCCTTTTGTGGAGAAAACACCACCACAAAAGAAAAAAACAATGGGCCAGGTGCAGTGGCTCACGCCTATCATCCTAGCACGTTGGGAGGCTGAAGTGAGAGGATTGCCTGAGCCTACAGGTTTGAGACCAGCCTGGACAACATAACGAGACCTCATCTCTACAATAAATCAAAATTAGCTGGGTGTGGTGGTACATGCCTGTAGTTCAGCTATTTGGAAGGCTGAGGCAGAAGGATCACCTTAACCCAACATATTGACGCTGGGGTGGCTGTGAGTATGCCACTGCTCTCCAACCTGGGTGATGGAGACTCCAGCTCAAAAAAAAAAAAGAAAAGAAAAGTATTTCAGGAACTTAAAGAGCTTATCTTCGAAGCTAGAGCAGTAATTGAGAAGTAAATTTGGTGATGCTGACTGTAAATGAGTAGAAAGGAGAGAAAATGCCTGTGGGCTGGAATTATTGGAAAAATCTTTGTAGTACAGCTTGAGGTACACCCTGGCCTAGAGTGAAGAGCAAACTCAAGATGGGATGAACAGGAGGAGTGCCTTGACCTGCCATGGGGATGAAAGCAAGGGCCTATGTGAGGGTGTCAGGATTCTGTTTGGGAAATGAAGTGGATAGGAGAGAGGTTATTTGCCCAGGGGGACTTTTGAAAGCCATATGCATATGGTGGACCGACCCGGTCAAAAAAGGACTCTCTGCTTTTTGTATGTTTGACATTTTTAATAATATATAGATAAAAATTAAAAACGAAAGGGAAAAAGTAGATTTTAAATAGCGTCATGAAACTTTATGTAAAGTAAGTGTATAGAAAACTCATATGTAAGCCGGGCTTGGTGGCTCAGCCTGTAATCCTGTGCCTTTGGGAGGCTGAGATGAGTGGATTGCCTGAGCCCACAGGTTCAAGACCCACCTGGGCAGGCGAGACCTCATCTCTACAATAAATCAAAAATAACAGAGCATGGTAGCGTGCACCTGTAGTTCCAGCTACTTGGAAGGCTGAGGCGGAAGGATCGCTGGCGCCCAGCAGGTCAAGGCTGCGGTGGCCGGGAATGGCCACTGCACTCCAGTCTGGGCGACAGAGACTCCAACTCAAAAAAAAAAAAAGAAAAAGAAAACTCATATGTAAGCCATGGTAAAGTTAGCAATAATTAATTGTAGTGGTCTTAGGATAAGATGAATAAAATTCTAGTATATGTAATTTTTTTTTTTTTTTTTGAGTTGGAATCTTACTTTGTCACCCAGACGAGTGCGGTGGTACGCTTACAGCCACCACAGCCTCGACCTGCTGGGCTCTGGCATTCCTTCCACCTCAGCCTTTCAAGTATCTGGAACTACAGGCGCGTGCTACCATGCCTGGTTAATTATTGATTTATTGTAGAGACGAGGTCTTGCCAAGTTGCCTAGGTGGGTCTCGAACCCTTGGGCTCAGGCAATCCACTCACCTCGGCCTCCCAAAGTGCTGGCATTACAGACTGAGCCACTGAGCCCGGATTGTTTTAATTACCTCTTTACCTTATGGGTAGGAGAGAGATTCCCATCCCATGACATTGACATTTGGCAGATGAAATGATCAGCAGTTTCTTAGTCTCCTCTACTCAACCCAGGACTTGCTCAGAGTGGAGTGGAGACCCAGGGGCTGTGAGAGGCAGGCCTTGAGTGTCCCTGGTTCCTGCAGGAAGATTTGATTGCGTGCTTTAGCTATTCCTTAGGCTAGCAGGGCAGTAGAGCCCACTTCTCAGTCATAAGTAGGAACTGTGCCTACTTGCTATGAGAAGGAAATTTTATACACACCTGTAGTAGGTCTGTTGGTTTGTATAAGTCAGCTATCTCAGTGGCATATAGGAGTAAGCAAATGCTTACTATGATCATGCTCACAGTTTTGTGCGTCATCTGGGGGTAATTCTGTTTATGGGTTTCACTCTGTTGTGCTTAGTGGACTATCCAGGACGTGCTCTTCCCATTGTGCTGGCAAAGTGCAAAGGGGCAAGCAGAAGCCAGAGAGTCCTCTTTAAGTCTAAACTTGGAACTGGCACTCTGTCAAGCTTGATGACCAGGCCCCAAATAATTGGGGTAAGAAAGAATATACTTCTCATTGGATTGCATAGGAACTATAATATTCCTTAACAGGCAAGCACAAAATATTGACCTTTTTCATTGATTTGGAATGATATCAACTCACTATGGTAATACTGTGTTACCATTATTAAAGTGTGTTATCACCCTTTATTTAACTGTCTTTTGTCTGTTTTCCTTATGAAGATTAAAAGCCATCACCATTTTATCCAGAGAGCTTAGCATAAGGTGTAGCATACATCCAGTAAATACTATTTGTTTGAATGAAAGGACAAAGTAATTGGGAGACTAGGAGGGTAGGAAGTTAAGTTGCTTTGGTTAAATGCCATAGTCTCATAATTTAAAGAATGGAAAAACTTGGCTGGTTAGTGACATCCTGACTGAATTACAGATTAGTTCTGGAACTCAAATTGTGGGACCAAATATCCTAAGACATACTAGGAAGTTGGACTGACAGTTATAACCAGTCATAAACCTTGTTGCTAAATACTTTTTTTCCCTCTGTTATCCACAACATGCTTTAGTTCATTTGTCAACTGAGTTTATGAGTTAGCCATTTGGGAATAAAATTGCAGTCTTCGGTAGGCCTTTGCTTCTCATCTGGTCTTGTGGATTGAACCCTTCTCTAAAAGCTACCAGTACCACACCCCATCCCCTAGCAGACGTCTCTCTGCAAGAATCATCATCCTCTGCTAACAAATAATGTGAAATCTGTCTTCTCTCAACACATCTCCTAATAAATTAATTACATATGTTTATGTCCACATGTATTGCTAAGAAGAAAATGTATGGGTGGGAAAATTTTGAGTTTCTTTGTATGGATTATTCTTGGAAGACACATTTGTTGACCTGACATACATTTATAAGCTAGATCTGTATGTTGTTAGGCCTGGTTTTTTATTCTGGAATATTCTTATTAGTAAAGTTTTGTTAGTGTGGACTATTGGCTAAGACTGGAAACTTTTTAAAATATGGGATTAGAGTTTTATAAAATCAGTTTAAACTTGTGGTTTTATATCATGATCCCATTTTTTGCCATAATTGGAAGAAATACACAGGTGCTAAACTTAAATAGTTTATTTAACTTTATCGGCCAGGAGCGGTGGCTCGAGCCTGTAATCCCAGTACTTTGGGAGGTTGAGGCAAGAGGATTGCCTGAGCCCAGGGCTTCGAGACCAGCCTGGGCAACTTGGTGAGACCTCATCTCTACAATATAACAAAAAAATTAGCCAGGCGTGGTAGTGTGTGCCTGTAGTTCTGGCTACTTGGAAGGCTGAGGAGGAAGGATCACCTGAGCCCAGCAGGTCGATGCTGGGGTGGCTGTAAGCTTGCTACCGTACTCCAGCCTGGGCTACAGAGTGACTGACTCAAAAAAAAAATGTGTATATATATGTGTGTGTGTGTAGAGAGAGTCAATAATGAAAACATTTTTTTTCTTTTATGTGGAGAGAAATGGAGTATCATTTCAAAATACATGTCAGCTCTCATTCTTTGAAAGTCTCATTTCAGTTTGTATTGTTTAGGTTTGAAGACTGCCTCATTCTGCCTCCGGTACCAGCATCTTTTCTCTTCTGTGATCAATGTGATTCACAGGAACTTCTTAAGTAACAAACGAAATGAGCCAAGGGCGTGGAAAATATGACTTTTATATTGGTCTTGGATTAGCTATGAGCTCCAGCATTTTCATTGGAGGAAGTTTCATTCTGAAAAAAAAAGGCCTTTTGCGACTTGCCAGAAAAGGCTCTATGAGAGCAGGTAGGTTATGCCCTATATGATTGTATGCCCCATGTGATTAATACACACATCAGTGTGTATTAATATGCCCAGGTTCTTGGACTGTTAAGACCACATCTTCATTTCTAGTGAGTATATTTGAAAATTTTAATTATTTAAGAGTTCTAAATGTTTATAGAGAATCAATATTCAATTTTGTAATGAGAAAAGTAAAAACTGAGATGTCATAATTAGTTTACTTCCCACTCCTGCAGTTATTATGAAAGTAGAAACAGGGACCAATGCCAGTTTAGCATCCAACCTTTTTCAAAAATTTTATATATCCATAATTAGAATCAGAATTTATGGAAGGCTGGGATCTTTTGTCCATGGTAGTAGAAGTTCTGACTTTGACCTTAGACATTTTTCCTGATCTAAGATCTTAAACTGGCAGGAAGGGAAGAGAGAGTTTCCCTGGTTTGAAGAGTATCAACTGGGTGGTGCAGGTTGTTTCCTTAGAAACTGCTGACAAGTCACAAGACCCTGAGGGTGATTGACCCCCACCCTGACTCCTCCATCTGGGACATTCATGATAGCTCCCAGTGTCATGTGGCATTATGGTCACATTCCATCATTGTGCCTCTGCTTTATTTCTAGACCTGACTGGACCTCATGAGTAGACCTGCTTTGACAATAAAAAAAATGCCACTTTCCTCTCTTTCATGTGTCATCTCTCTGGCCAAACCAGATTCAGCAGTTTTAAACCCTAAAACGAGAGTCTCTATCAGGGTTTAGTGAACAGAGGAGAAAGTATTGACATCTACTGCTTGTTCACCCAGTCCCTGATCCTTGGCGCTGAGGCAGGTACTTTCACTGATTTTGATGGATGTGCTTGTAAAGGATTCATTCACCTTGGCTTTTCCCTTTGGACAATGTCTTAAGTACTGATTGCTTTCTGACTATTAGTTTGGTCAAGAGGAAAGCCAAGGAAAAGCAAGAGGTGCATCCTGGAAGCTCCAGACAGTGAGCAGTGCCCACTCTGGTCAGCATAGGACCACCGTCCCCGAGATTATTACCTTATAAGTGGGCTTACCCACACCTAAATGGCTTTGAGACTAAACTCATTTGAAGTTGGAGTTGGGCTACTTCTGTTTTCTTGGTTGTGTTTTTTTTTTTTTTGAGTCTGGGGTCTCACTCTTGCCTAGACTGGAGTGCTGTGTTATGATCACAGCTCACTGCAGCCTTGATTTCCTGGGTTCGGGCAATCCTGCATCAGCCTCCTGAGTAACTGGTATTACAAGGTGTGTGCCACCACACCTGGCTAATTTATTTTTTGTAGAGATGAACTCTCGGTATGTTGCCTAGGCTGGTCTAGAATTCCTGGGCTGAAGCAGTTCTCTTGCCTTGGCCTCCCAAAGTGCTGGGATTATAGGCATGAGCCACCATGCCCGGCTGCAGTTGGACTACTGCTTATTGCTTCATTTTCTTTACTTTGTTGATTGAAGCTGAATTCACTGAACAGAAGAGGGAAGTATGAGCTGAATATAAGGTTTGATTTAGTTCTTTCACTCAATGGCATAGTATAAACCTAAACATTTTTTAATGTTCTCGTGATCCTTAAGTCTGTTTTTCTAAGATAATAATAAAAAATAATATCTAAGAAATCCCTTTAGTCATGCAGAAACCTTTATTTAAAGTAGCAATATTCAACATCTGTGATATTTTAAAAGCTGTCATTACCAATAGTTGCCATAATTTATATAAAAGTCTGATAACCTTCCAAAGGTGTGAAATATTTTTTCATTCACAGGTCAAGGTGGCCATGCATATCTTAAAGAATGGTTGTGGTGGGCTGGACTGCTGTCAAGTATGTATAGAGAACGTTACAAGAAAATATTATAGCTGTGTATTAAAATATTTTCTTATACTATTACAGCCTTATATTTTCTAGCAAATTTTATTTTATTTATTTATTTTATTTGGAGACTCACTCTATGGCCCAGGCTGGAGTGTAGTGGCATACTACAGCTCACTGCAGCCTCAGCCTCCTAGGCTCAGGCAATCCTTTGCCTCAGCCTCTTGAGTAGCTGAGATTACAGGCACATGCCACCATGCCCACATAATTTTTAGATTTTTTTGTGGCGATAAGATTGTGCTATGCTGTCCATGCTGGTCTCGCACTCCTGGGCTCAAGTAATCCTCCTGCCTCGGCCTCCCTGTGTTGAGATTACAGGTGTGAGCCACTGCACCTAGCCACATTTTAAATCTTTAAATAAACCTTTTTTTCTTTTTAAGTCAGAGTCTCACTCTGTCGCCCAGTCTGGAGTGCAGTGGCATGCTCACAGCCACTGCAGCCTCAACCTACTGGGCTCAGGTGGTCTTTCCGCCTCAGCCTTCCAAGTAGCTGGAACCACAGGCATGAGCCACCACACCCAGCTAATTTTTCAATTTAGAGACAAGGTCTTGCTGTATTGCTTAGACTGGTCTCGAACCTGTAGGCTCAGCCAATCCTCTTGCCTCAACCTCCTAAAGTGCTGGGATTACAGGCGTGAGCCACCGTGCCCAGCATAAACCTTGTTTTTAATTAACATAACTAAAATAGATTATATTTAAGCTGTAAAAATCATTCAGCAGTTTAATAGCTTATTAAATTTGAATGATAAGACTTTTTACCCATCCGATTAAAACATGTATGATATATCTGTATATTTTTTAAAGTGCTGCTCAATTTAAGGTAATTTTGAAAGTGAAAGTTCCTGTTTTTAGTTTTTCTCCTCCTGTTTGTTCTCATGACAAATTGAAAAGCAGGTATGTATTTGGTAAGACTGACCATACATATTTTGATGATTATCTTTAAAAAGTCATGGAGGCCGGGTGCAGTGGATCAGCCTGTAATCCCAGCACTTGGGGAGGCCGAGGCGAGAGGATGCCTGAGCCCGGGGATTCAAGACTAGCCTGGGCAACTTGGTGAGACCTCGTCTCTACAATAAATCAGAAAAAACTAGCTGGGTGTGATTGCATTCATCTGTAGTTTCAGCTACTTGGAAGGCTGAGGTGGAAGGGTCACCTAAGCCCAGCAGGTCGAGGCTGCAGTGACTGTGTGCGTGCCACTGCACTCCAGCCTGGGTGACAGAGTGAGACTCTGACTCAAAAAAAAAAGACACATGGAAAAAATTATCCTTAAGACACTGAACTTTTACCATTTATTCAACAAATATGTATTGATTGTCTGTTATATGCCAGACATTGTTCTAGGTGCTAGAGATTCCTTAGTGAGAGAAAAAGTGAAAAATTCTCACCTACTTTAAACTTACATTCTGAATGGGAGACAATAAACAAGATAAATAAATTAAAATGTGTGTGGTAATAAATGCTTAAAGAGAAGTGATGAAGTCAGGAGGGGTCTTTTGAAGTGGAGGACAGATATGTTTAATAAATGAGATTGAGGGCTAGGGCAAGCCTTGCTGAAAAGATATTCAAGTGACAGATGTAAAAGGAAGCAAGCCATCTGTCTATATGGATATTTAGGGGAAGAGCACTTGAAGCAGAAGCAAACTGTAACATGAAGGCCATGAGGTGGGACCATGCCTAGCTAGTTAACATGTGATTGGTAGCCTGCAAGATGGCCCTCAGTGGCTCGCACCTCCTGCTTTCATATTGAATTAGTGCTGGCCCGTCGTGATCAAAGAATACCACAGAAGTGATGATGTGTGACTTCTAAGGCTGAGTTGGGAGAGGCATTGCAGCTTTTTTCTTCATCGCTTGAGTTTCTCACTCTGGGAGAAGCCAGCTGCTGTGCTTTGATCCTTGAGCAGCCTACAGAGAGGTCCCTGGGCACTGAGCCAGGACATACTCATGTGATTTGAACCATCTTGGACTTGGGTCCTTTGGCCCTAGGGCATCCTTCAGATGACTGCAGCACAGCTTAAATCTTGACTGGAACCTCTTGAAAAACCCTGAGTGAGAACTACTGACTGACTCCTTTGTGAAGTTTTGACCAACAATCCACGAGGAAAATGTTTATTGTTTTCAACTGCCAGATTTTGAGGTGCTTTGTTAAGCAGCACCAGACTACTAAAACCTCAAGAGACATTAAAGAGACAAGTGTAGCCATGAGGAACTGACTGGAAGTAGTAGGAGATAAGTTCAAAGAAGTCATGTGGGCCCAGATCATGTGGAGCTTTGTAAGTCACAGAAAAGACTTTGACATTTATGTTGGGTGGGAAGTCATTGGAAACTTGAGCAAGGGAGTGACATAGTCTGTCTTAGGTTTTTTTATTTTTATTTTTTTGAGTTGGAGTCTCACTCTGTTGCCTAGACTGGAGTGCTCCGGCGATCCTTCCACCTCAGCCTTCCAAGTAGCTGGAACTACAGGCGCGTGCTACCACAGCCGGCTCATTTTTTTGATTTAGTGTAGAGATGAGGGCTCACCAAGTTGCCCAGGTGAGTCTCGAACTCACGGGCTTAGGCAGTTCACTACCTCGGTCTCCCAAAGCGCGGGATTACAGGCTGAGCCACCGAGCCCAGCCCTGTTTTAGGTTTTAAGTGGCTCTTTCTGGCTGCTGTGTTGAAGCATAGGCTGCAGGTGGGCAGAAACAGAAACCAGGTAGGAGGTTATTGCAGCAATCAGGTAATAGGTGATGATAGTAGATCAGGTGTGGGTAAGCCCATTTATGAGGTAGTAGCAGTGAATGTGGTGAGAAGTGATAGAATTCTGGATATGTTTTGAAGGTAGAACTGACAAGAATACTCACTAACATGTAGGGTGTGAAAGAGAATGGAGAATGTCGTGATAGTTTTTGACCATAGTAACTGGAAGAACAGAATTGGTGTTTACCTGAAGGTAAGACTATAGGAAGGCCCTCAGCTGATTGGATGAGGTGATATCAGGAGTTTAGTCTGGATGTGTTAAAGTTAGAAATGCCTCTAAGATATTCAAGTAGATATATGAAGTTGGTAATTAGGTAGATAGGCATGGAATTCCTTGAAGTGGCTCAGGCTGGAGACAAAAACTGGGGAGTCATTGCTGTTTAAGGTCACGAGAATGGATGAGATCATGTAGGGAATGAACATAGAGGCCCAAAATCAGAGACCTGAGAGCAGGTCCAGGTTCATATATAATTCAGGAAAAGGAGTGGGAAGAGGCTGAGAAGGAGCAGCCAGATAAGTAGGAGGAGATTAAGTGAGCCTGATGTCAGGGGAACCAAGTGAAAAAAGTGTTTGAGGTAGCAGAGCGTGCTTATTTGTGTCAGATGGCACCTGTGGTTCTAGCTTCTCAGGAGGCTGAGATGAGGATTGCTTGAGCTCAGGAGTTCAAGACCAGCCTGAGCAACATAGTGAAACCTTGTTTCTCAGGAAAAAAATGTAGGTACAATTAGGATTGAAAAATAACCATTGAATTTAGCAATACAGAAATCCTCAGTGACCTTGATAATAGCAGTTTATCAGGGTCTGTCACCTAGGCTGAAGTGCAGTGGTATGATCATGGCTCACTATAACCTTGAACTCTTGGACTCAAGCTATCCTCCTGCTTCAGCCTCCAAGTAGCTAGGACTACAGGCATGCACCACCATACCCAACTAATTAAACTTTTTTTTTTTTGTAGAGACAGTGTCTCATTATGTTGTCCAGGCTGATGTTGAACTTTGGCCTCAAGTGATCCACCCGCCTTGACCTCCTCCCAAAGTGTGATTATAGGTGTGAGCCACTGTGCCCATCCGAGAATAGCAGTTAATACAAAACTTTTGAACATCAAAAAGCAGTATCAGTGCTTATGGTAATGATGGACGAGGCAATTAAATCAACATTCTAGATGAAAACAAGTTAAAAAGATAGACAAAATATAAAACTCATTCTGTTAAAAGCATCCAAGAGCTGACATGGTGGTGAAGGATTATCTGGTCAAGTTTAGGGAAGGGATCAGTGCTCAGAAGAGTAAACTGGAGATAATTCTGCTCTGAGGTAACTGCAGGTTCTAGAGGAGGCAGCTGAGAGAGAGAGAGTGAAGGGTCAGAGTCTGGCACTGCCAGAATGGGGAACACCATCTACTCTGGGCTGGTTCTCTGGGAGGGCTGTACCCTGGGAGTGAGGTGGGCATTACGCACTGTCTGGTCGTTTGCATGCACTTGGTAACTCTAGCCTTGATCCTGAACAACTGTTGTTCTCTGGCACCTGACAAAAGAAAGTAAAAATTATCTCTTCAAGATATAATATCACTTTCACCTAAACTGTTTCAGTAAGTAATTTTAAAGATAAAATATCTGAGGAAATAAAGGCACATAAGATTAAGAAACTTTAGCAAAAAATAACAGAAACTTGACGTACATGCTGGATACAGTGGCTCACACCTGTAATCCTAGTGTTTTGGAAAGCCAAGGTGGGAAGCCTAAGAGATGGCGCCTAGCCTGTGCAACATAGCAAGACTTCATCTCTACAAAAATAAAAATTAAAAAAATTAGGAGTGGCGATGTGCACTTGTAGTCCAGCTACTCAGGAGGCTGAGGCAGGAAGATTACCTGAGCTCAGGAGGTGAGCCCTGATTGTGTCATTGCACTCTTCCCTGGGCGACAGCATGAGGCCCCAACTCAAAAAAAAAAATTGAACTACAGACTTCAAATGGAAGTATCATGATCTGAAAACAACTGTGCTTACTACAAGGCACTATACAAGGAACTATAGTTCTTGTTTTGTTTTTATTGGGTTTTTGTTTGTTTGTTTGTTTTAATTGGAATCTTAACTCTGTTGCCTAGGCTGGAGTGCAGGGGCACTATCATGGCCACTATAGCCTCAACTTGCTGGCCTCAGCTTTCCAAGTAGCTGGAACCACTGTTGCACACTACCACGTCTGGCTAATTTTTTGATTTATTGTAGAGATGAGGTCTTGCCAAGGTTGGTTTCGAACCCCTGAGCTCAGGCAGTCTTCTCATTTCTGCCTCCCAAAGTGCTGGGATTACAGGCGTGAGCCATCGCGCCCAGCTTGGAACTATAGTTCTAAACAGTGAACTGGACTAGAGTGACATAGATTTGCAACGAAACAAAAAACCTGAAAAAAAATTATAGAATTTAAAAATGCAAAAATAAAAATACAGTAATGAAAACTGAATGAATTGGTTAGGCTAGGTACAGCTGAAGAGACTTTGTGAACTGAAGGTATTTGGGAAGAAATTATCTACATTGAAGCAAGATAAAAGGATGGAAAATATAGATAAGAGGGATATGAAACTTAGAGGTTTCAATAAATAATTGGAGTCTCAGAATAAGAAGGGACAGAATAGAGCAGAAGCAGTGTTTGAAAAAAAAAATGGCTGACCAAAGCTATCAAACCACAAGTTCAAGATGCCCCACAAAACCTACACGGAATCTGTGAAAAGAAAACTGGGCCCAAGACAGAATATCTTAAAAGCAGTTAGAGAAAAACGGTCAGAGTATCCTCAAAGGGGTAACAGATTGACAGCTGAGTTTTCAGCACTGGAGTTTGAACGAAAACAGTTGGAAATACAGTTTCAAAGTGCTGAAGAAATTAACTGGCAATAAAACTCTCTACTCAGTGAAAATATTCAAGAATCAAAGTAAAACATATTTTGGACAAACAGACTGATAATGTAACTATACTAAAGCAAATTTAAAAGGGTATTCCAGTTAGCAGGAAGAAATTGATCTAAATGGAAGTTTAGAGACACAGGAGTAGTGATGAGCATGGAGTATATCTGAGTGTGTGCTGATGAATAAAAGCAACTTGTGTACTTAAAGTATCCATACATAAAATTTTTAAAAATATAATAACAAGCTGGAAGGGAGAAAATGGATTAAAGAATTCAAAGGCTCTGACATTGTTTGGAAGGAAAGTAAATGTCAACATTAACATGAGACTTGAGCGGTTAAGGATACATACTGTAATTTCTAGGGTATTTAGTAAAAAAAAAAAAAAAATAGAACAAATGTATAACTTCCTAATTAGCGAGGGAAAGGGCAGAATAGCACAAAATTTAAAAAAAAGCCAAAAACAGTAAAGATAATGGCCAGGCACAGTGGCTCATACCTGTAATCCCAGTGCTTGGGGAGG
The DNA here is from genome assembly GCF_000164805.1 of Carlito syrichta. Classification (NCBI taxonomy): domain Eukaryota; kingdom Metazoa; phylum Chordata; class Mammalia; order Primates; family Tarsiidae; genus Carlito; species Carlito syrichta. Next base: position 107,132 of record NW_007258935.1, on the reverse strand, counting down.
CCAGGACGAGAGGACTGCCTCAGTCCAGGGGTGAGACCCGTCTCTACAGCAAATCAATAGCCGGGTGTAGCGGCATCCGTCTGCAGTTCCAGCTACTTGGAAGGCTCAGGCGGAGGGATCCCGAGCCCAGCAGGCTGCGGCTCTGGTGGCTGTGAGTACGCCAGCCTGGGTGGCAGAGCAGCCTCTGACTCAGAAAAGAAAGCAAGCGAGAAGAGCGTAGACGAGGCGGAGCGGAGAGCGCCCGGACGTGGAACGGAAAGTGGGGCTTTCTTCAGACTTGTCGTGGACTGGCCACTGGGTATCCATTATTGGACTTTGTTTACTTTTTGAGTCAGGGCCTCGCTGGAGCACAGTCGCACAGTCACGGCTCACTGCAGCCTCAGCCTCCTACGCTGCAGGGATCCACCCTCTCAGCCTCCCGAGCAGCTGGGACTGCAGGTGTGCACCACCGTGCCTGGCTACTTTTTGTAGAGACAAGGTCTCACTGTGTTGCCCAGGCAGCTCCTGGGCTCCCATGATTCTCCTGCGTCAGCTTCCCAAAGCTCCGAGATTACAGATTTGAGCCACTGCGTCTGGCCCCTTGATTGAATTTTAATAGGAACAGACAAAGTAGGAATTAAAGGGAAGTTTATTAAGAGAATGAAAAGGCAAACTGCAAAGTATAAAAGATCATTGTGACATATTTAACCAACAGAATATTATGCCCAAGATATACCTTAAACAGCTACTTCCCTAAAATATTTACTAAAGGCATTTTAATAAAAATAAGACTTTTTTTTTTTTTTTTGAGTTGGAGTCACTCACCTCAGCCTCCCAAAGGCACAGGATTACAGGCTGAGCCGCCGAGCCCGGCAAAATAAGACATTTAAAATAAAACACCCTTATTTAAGATTTCTTCAATTAAAATGAATAGATATGTGTCTAATTGACTTGGACTCTTCTAATGTTGGAGGTTTACAGAGCTATAACCTTTATTAATAGATTGGAGAAAATATGAACTTTACTAAATACAGTTGAAATAATGTATAGATTGCATAAAATGCATGTACTTCCAGGTTGAATACATGTATTTCTACCTGAGAGTTTTCCTTTTGTTGTCTGTCTCCAAGTGGGAGCTGGTGAGGTGGCCAACTTTGCTGCATATGCGTTTGCACCAGCCACGCTAGTGACTCCACTAGGAGCTCTCAGCGTCCTAGTAAGGTAAGGACACTACAGTTTATGTGCAGAAACACTAGTCAGTGTTCTAGTCTGTAAAATATTCAATACTGTATAATTCTATATGTTCAGCATAATTTACATTTCAATGACCTTGAGGACTTTGTGTTAAAACTGTATAATTTGTGCGTGTAATTTGCCTTTGAAAAGTTACCTCCTGTTCATAGGCAAGCTTTTGATTTGTGAGAGAAAATGTTTTGTCATCCTTGGATTCAGAGTCAGTACTAGTTCTTTGAGTTCAGGTTTTCAAGATTCCAAGTTAACACTTTGCCAACATCTGTCATTCAGTGCACATACACTTTGGCGGGACATAGTTGGTGATGAGTAGATTCTGTGCCTGGCCTGGGGTGATTGTTTTCAACGAGTAGGCTAAGATCTGTCCCATTTCTGATATTTTAATGATTAGCCCAAACGACTTATCCCATGTTGAAGTCTGGATTTTGGTTACTATGCCCAAAGTTGATTGATAGATATTTTTATTCTTTTTTTCAAGAAACTATATAAATTAGGGTTATGACAAGTTGGTACCCTTTACCCTTAATTTTCTTTATAGTATACTCTTATTATACTTACTAGTTTATACTGCATTTCTGTTTGTTTGGGTAAAACTAGCTAAAAGTTATTGAAGTGTATTATATACAATTAAATGAACACATAAGAGGTACACATCAACCAATAGGAATAAGTTAATGTTGAACAAATTTTAAGCATTGGTTTGGATGTAGATTTTTAGTTAGGACATTTTAACAAACTCTAGTTCTTTATTATAAACTTCATATTGACAACTTGCAGTAGAAAGATGGTAAATATACAGGTGAGCTGTATGATGCAGATGATTCCCTGGAATTTTTCACATTTTATGATTAGATGTGCATTTTTTTTTTTTTTTTTTTTTGAGTTGGAGTCACTCTCTTGCCCAGGCTGGAGTGCTGTGGTACGCTCACAGCCACCCCGGCATTGAACTGCTGGCCTCTGGCGATCCTTCCATCTCAGCCTTCCAAGTAGCCAGAACTACAGGTGCGCACTACCGTGTCTGGCTAATTTTTGATTTATTGTAGAGATGAGGTCTCACCAAGTTGCCCAGCCTGGTCTTGAACCCTGTGGGCTCAGGCAGTTGACTCGCCTCGGCCTCCCAAAGTGCTGGGATTACAGGCTGAGCCACCGAGCTTTTTTGTTTGTTTTTTTGGGTCAGTCTCACTCTGTTGCCCAGGCTGGCATGAGCACACAGCTCATGGCCATCACAGCCTTCACCTGCTGGGTTCAGGCGATCCTTCCACCTCAGCCTTCCAAGTAGCTGGGGACTACAGGCATGTGCCACCATGCCTGGCTAATTTTTTGATTTATTGTAGAGATGAGGTCTCGCCAAGTTGCCCAGGCTGGTCTCCAACCCCTGGGCTTACACAGTCCTCTCACCTCAGGCTCCCAAAGTGCGGGGATTATAGGCGTGAGCCACCATGCCCAGCCAGTTTTTTTTTTTAACTTTGGTGAAAGCTGAAATCTTCATAAGCTCACAGTATTTGAGTTCAGTGATTTAAATTCCAAGTTGTACTGATATTTGAAAATCAGAGCCGGGCTCAGTGGCTCAGCCTTTAATCCTGTGCCTTTGGGAGGCTGAGGTGAGGGGATTGCATGAGCCCGCGGGTTCGAGACCCGCCTGGGCAGTGAGACCTCATCTCTACAATAAATCAAAAAATCAGCCGGGCATGGTAGCGCATGCCTGTAATTCCGGCTACTTGGAAGGCTGAGGCGGAAGGATCGCCGGAGCCCAGCAGGTCGAGGGTGCGGTGGCCGGGAGCAGCCACTGCACTCCAGTCTGGGCGACAGTAAGACTCCAACTCAAAAAAAAAAAAGAAAGAAAATCAGAAAAGTAGCTGATGATTTATTTTAAGGTTCTCAACCTTTTTTCCTCTCCATTTTAGTGCCATTCTTTCTTCATACTTTCTGAATGAAAGACTTAATCTTCATGGGAAAATTGGGTGTTTGCTAAGTATTCTAGGATCTACAGTTATGGTCATTCATGCTCCAAAAGAAGAGGAGATTGAGACCTTAAATGAAATGTCTCACAAGTTAGGTGATCCAGGTAAGAAAAAAGAAAACCTTTAGTAGTCTTGGTGTATTTTACTTTTTTTTTTTTTTTT
>NW_007258935.1:101926-103313 GCF_000164805.1 Carlito syrichta | reverse complement strand
ATGGGCAGCATGGTTGTTTCCACGTTCTTGCTATTGTGAACAATGCTGCGATAAACATACGTGTGCAGGTATCTTTTTTATAGAGTGATTTGTGTGTATTTTACTTTTTAACTTAGTTTTTACTTTAATCAAAATTTTATGTGTACATAAAGAGATAAAGTGTTCTTCTACATGACTTATTATAAAAAATAGTAGTCACATTCTCCAGTCCCTCCAATCCCTAACCTCTTGTTTATTTTGTTGTTAGTAGCGTGTGTATATTGCTACTACTTCCTTGGCTTTGGGAATTATCTATTGTACCTTTTAACTGTTTTACCATGTAGTTTTGTTTAAATTGTTTACATTTTCATCGATATATAACTTTTACTCTCAGCTTAGCCATTATGATTCTTTTTCTTTCTTGTATGACTTGAGTCTTTGCTGAACTAATAATAATTATCTCGTTTGATTATCTCTGAATTTATCAATCTGTCCTGAAACTCTTCCCCAATTGTCTAGTTTTATTCTCAGTAATTTCAAACACACCGGATATTCTTCGTTTCTTTTCTTTTGGAAATTTCTTTGTGTCTTCCATTTTGCCTCTGTCTATGCTGGCATCTTACAGCTGCCGTCATCAGCATCCTAGGGAGTTTCTCCATTGCTTTTTCTTGGATCCCTTATTTCCTGAATTCTAGGTTTGCTCCTTCATTTTGATGGTGCCAGTATAGTAGGAGATGAAAGAGGGCATGAGGAGATGAGATTTTGTGAGATCTTGTATAACTCAAAATGTCTTTAACTTACTATGATCACCATTCTTCTCTTCATTGTTGCTGTTAAAAAAATCAAATGTGGCCGGGCTTGGTGGCTCAGCCTGTAATCCCAGCACTTTGGGAGGCTGAGGCAAGAGAATTACTTGAGCCTACGGGTTCAAGACCTGCCCGGGCAACTTGGTGAGACCTCGTCTCTACGATAAATAAAAAACTAGCCGGGTGTGGTAGTGCGCGCCTGTAGTTCCAGCTACTTGAAAGACTGAAGTGGAAGGATCGCCGGAGCCCAGCAGGTCGAGGCTGTGATGGCCAGTCTGGGTGACAGAGTGAGACTCCAACTCAAAAAAAAATGAAACGCAGTTTTTTATATGTGACTGATTTTTTTTTTGTCTTTGGAAGCATATAGGATTCTCTTTTTGCTCTTGGTGTCTAAAATTTCTCACATTCCTAGATGTAGGTCCATTTAAGAGTTTGCTTTTATTCTTAGTTATTTTAAAGTCTTTGCTAACTTTTTTTTTTTTTGAGTTAGGGTCTCACTCTGTCGCCCAGACTGGAGTGCAGTGGCATGCTCCCGGCCACCGCAGCCTCAACCTGTTGGGCTCCGGCGATCCTTACGCCTCAGCCTTCCAAGTAGCTGCTGT
>NW_007258935.1:91446-101811 GCF_000164805.1 Carlito syrichta | reverse complement strand
CACTCACTTCAGCCTCCCAAAGGCGCGGGATTACAGGCTGAGCCACCGAGCCCAGCTTGCTAACTTTACTATTAGTGTCATTTGTGGACCTGTTTCTGTGGGGTTTTTTTTTCTGGCTTTTAGGAATTTGCTTTTCTCTTTTGCCTTTTTTGTTTTTTGGGTTTTCTTTTTGAGTCAAGGTCTCACTGTCGCCCAGACTGGAGTACACTGGCACAGTCATGGCCTACTGCAACCTCAACCTATTGGGCTCAGGTGATCTCCCTCCTTAGCCCCTTAAGGCACGCACCACCATGCCCAGCTGATTTTTCTTTATTTTTTATAGAGATGAGATCTTGCTATGTTGCCCAGGCTGGTCTCAAACTCCTAGGCTCAAACAATCTTTCCGCCTCAGCTTCCCAAAGGCCGCATTTGGCCTTTTTGATTGAATGCTGGACATGGATATAAAATGTGTAAAGTATGGTGACGCTTCCTTCCTTCAGAGAGAAGTTAAATTTCTTTTGGCAGGCAGATAAGAATACAGATCTCATTCACCCTGAATGTATTATTTGAAGCTTTGCTGGGTCTGGTTTCTTTCCAGTTTGCCTTTCTTCTTCTTCATAGCCTTTGGCTCTCAACTGATAGCTTGGGGTGCTGGCTTTAGCCCCTTCACCTGAGGAGCTGAAAGGAAGCTCCAGGGGTCACTGAAACCCCGCTTAGCCCTGCAGCCTCCGGGTCAGGCTTCCTACCCAGCTTCTCTGGCTGAGGCTGTGTGGCTTACTTGCCCACAGATGGCATGAGGGAAATGCACATGGGAATCTGGGCTATCTCCTCTAGTTTCCACCTTCCTGGGTCTTGGCCTATGAAGTCCCAGCTGCTTAGGCAGCCTCAGGTTCCACTTTGTTTTGATCTAGGCTCCTGAAACTCCCACAGGTTTTGACTGGCCTTTGTGTCCGTTCCTACTCCTTGCCCTAGCAGTTGCCCCAAGGAAAAAAGCAGAAGTAAGTATTGGACTGATTTTTCTCTTTTCTCTGAATTTTGGCACCTTAAGTCCTGGCTACTTTGATTGCTCTTTGAGGCCCTCACATAAACGTTTCTTGTTTGTTTAGGGATTTTTATTGTCTAGTAGTTGATTCATTGTTTGTAGTTGTTTTGGGTGCAAGGTTAGTCTGTTGTTTCATCATAGTCTCTGAGGATATTAATAGTTTTTTTGTGTATGTGGAGTGGTTTATTTGTAGTTTTCCTTTTACTACATGGAAGAAACAAAGGCTTTGCATTTTTCTGTTCATTTTGACTACTCTCCTGGTGTTCTTTGACTGCTTTCTTTTATTTAAAAGGTAGCCTGGTTAGATACCCATCAAAAAGCTTCTGGTTTCCTGCCTGGCTGTGAGCATCTAGGGAGCGGAGTAGATCGCATTCATGCCTTATTCCAGTTGCTGTCTTCCCTGTGGCAGGGGAGGGACAGTGTCCCAGAATAGCATAGTGGTCTCATTGCTTTTTTTTTTTAAGATGTGGGGTACAATTCAGGGTTAGGTACATAAGTGGTCATCGTACAGGTGAAGTTTGGGCCTCCTCTTGGTCCCCACTTTACCTGGTTTGAGGTTTGAGGTTGGGTACCCTTCTTGATGTTTTATGTTCCTCTTTCCCTCCTCATTGCTTCTTGGACTTTTCAGCCATGCCTCACTTTCAGTCTTGCCTTCACCCCCAATTCAGAGGTACTTTGTACCTTTTGAGCGTTCTGTGCTGCAAACTGTTGCTTTATAATCTTTGATCACTGCTTATCTTGGATTCGGGTTTATCTGTTATTACTTATCCTCTGCTTTCTGACTTAGAAAATATTATCATTTCCTTTCCTTTTTCTTTCTTTCTTTCTATATTTGCCTCTTTAAAAATCCTGTTACTATTTATTAGTGAAGTTTGAGGAAGGAAAAGAGTAAATGCACGTGACTTCTCTGTGCCTGTTTCCTCATCTTAAAACGTAAATACTAGTATCTGTGTCATATATAGGGTAGTTGAGTGTCAGTTGCTGAGAAAAGTGCCTGGCCTATAGTGCTCCACAGTTGTTGGCTGTTACTATGCTGGCTTCAGCTCTCTATGTTTAGCTAGAACTCCAGCAGTATTTCTCAAGTTCTCTCATTGAGTTGCTGTTTATTCCAGCAGTTGTCCCTAAATATATTTTACAATTTTACCTCTTTTAGGGAAAACTTAGAAACTTCTCTGTTCATTTTTTTAGGATCTTTAAATTGTTGACCATTCAGCGCCACCTCATGATTTCTCCTCCACTAGTTTCTGTCCTGTTCTGATCCCACCATCCCTTTTGCTTTGTGAGCTAGAGCACTTAAGTAGGCATAACATGTTGGTGGCAAACAATTTGTGTATATTTTTATCTTTCAGTGTGTGCATCTGAGTTTTTATGGGTGTGCTTCTTCTGGGACAGCAAAATAAAGCTGATTTTTATTTTCAGATCATGCCTTTTCTTCTTCCTATTGAGTTTATTGTATATTGTTTTAGATTCTCTGTGCTTAAGAATATGTGACTAAACATTTTACTAAATAGAATTTTTCTTTGCTTCTTCCAGGTTTTGTGGTCTTTGCAACACTTGTGGTCATTGTGGCCTTGATATTAATCTTCGTGGTGGGTCCCCGCCATGGACAGACAAACATTCTTGTGTATATAACAATCTGCTCTGTCATTGGCGCATTCTCAGTCTCCTGTGTTAAGGGCCTGGGCATTGCCATCAAAGAGCTGTTTGCTGGAAAGCCTGTGCTGCGGCACCCGCTGGCCTGGATTCTGCTGCTGAGCCTCATCATCTGTGTGAGCACACAGATTAATTACCTGAACAGGGACCCTGGATATATTCAACACGTCCATTGTGACTCCAATATATTATGTGTTCTTTACAACATCAGTTTTAACTTGTTCAGCTATTCTTTTTAAGGAGTGGCAAGATATGCCTGTTGATGATGTCATTGGCACTTTAAGTGGCTTCTTTACAATCATTGTGGGGATATTCTTGCTGCATGCCTTTAAAGACGTCAGCTTTAGTCTAGCAAGTCTGCCTGTGTCTTTTCGAAAAGACGAAAAAGCAATGAATGGCAATCTCTCTAATATGTATGAAGTTCTTAATAATAATGAAGAAAGCTTGACTTGTGGAATTGAACAACACACTGGTGAAAACATCTCCCGAAGAAATGGAAATCTCACAGCTTTTTAAGAAAAATGTAATTAAAAGGTTAATCTATAACCTGATCTAAAGTGAATTTGAATATTAGAATGTGTCTGAAAAGACACTGCCCTCAAATAATGTTCTTTAAAAGACAATCTTTTTTAAAGATTCCACTAATTTGGACCAAGAAATTACTTTTCTTATACTTAAACCATGGTAGCTTACTAAAATGACCTCAGTATAATACTGATTTCTATTAACATTGTATTACTGTAGAGGTATTTTACATTTTGATTCTGTCTCCAAAATCTAAATGCACTAATAACAGTTTAAGTCTGTAAAAATGCTTTATTTTTTCATTGGTGATAAAAGTCGGAAATAGACATTTGTCATCCCTATGCCAGCAGTCTGATTGTGTAAGGCTTTTTGATTTTAAAAAGAACAAAATTATCCAAATATGTTATCCTGTGATTTACCTTACCTATAAAAATTACTCATGTTTGATGAATGATTTTAATTTTGAAATGTTAAAAAATGAAGTTCTGAATGAAGGAAACTCTTAGAAAGCAGAAAAAAAAAAAAAGGTACGGAATCATCCCAAGGAAATATTTCTCAGGTTGTGACTTGTCACCATGAATCGGGTTTCCCGTGTGCATTGGATGGTCTACTTAGCACCTCATTGAGCCATTGCATCCTACCTGTCACGCTGGGCTCTGCTTAACAACCTGGCTGAGCTTATTCTTTAGTTTCTCCAAGTCCCACGATGTCTGGAACTTTGATTACCACTTGACATTCGCTCTTGTGCTTTTCAGTATGCATTCATAATGAGTTATATTGTTATTTAGACTTTTAACAGCGCTGGGAAATAAAATCAGAAGACTAGGGTTTCTTAAATTTAGCTCACGTTATAATAAAAAGACAAGTTGAAATGAAGTTCTTTTCTAAGTCTCAATGCTAAGAACAAACTTAAAATGTTTATAAAATATAGTTTCTTTGTACCGCATACTTTGCTTAAGAGTTTGTTTGGACTACTATATGTTTTGATTTCTAAAAAATGCTTATGAAAAAAGTTTACAGAAAATTTCAAACATATGTAAAAAAAGGTAGAATCTTTAAAAAGGCGCAATGGAACCCATCCAGCTTTAAAACCTGTCCATTCATAGCCCTTGATTGGCCTCTAAGAGTACTGACAGTTCATTTTTACCTGGGAGATAGGAAGAACGTGTTGGACTGTCTGGTCGGCTGCTCCTGCCTCAGGTTGCGGTGGGGTGGGGGGTGTGGGATCGGCAGGGGCCACCGTTCCCTATGGTGCTGCTGCCCTGGGCAGCTCTCCGTCGTCTGCCTGTACGTTGCCTTTTCTTCCAGCTTGGTTTTACTGACCCTCTTCGGAGCTGCTTTAGACATTTTTCCCTAACTGCCTCCTCCTCAGTATAACTTTAATACCACAGATACACTGTATAACTGTCTATGTACTGTATTTACTTCTGTGCTTTGTACGTAAAGGAACCAGTTTTCACCCCCCTGGGGGTGATAGGGCCCTCACTGATAATTCATAGGTTAATTCACACTAATAAATTCTTAATTATTTAGTTTTATAACACTTGAAATTGTCTTTTACCTAAGTAATACATTTTATACCGGGTATATAATTAAGCTTTCTAGAACTTGGTAATGCAAACTATTTAGTCATTAATTAGTCATTTTTTCATTATATTCTGTATTTCCTAGGGTGAGCACAGATATCCCCTTTAAATCTGTAGTGGAATGCTGGCCCAAGGGTTATTAATTCATTTATCAAAAGCAACATTTTTAGGTAACTTTTTATGAAGAATAGTTAAACCTCATGTAACTTAAGACTCACAGTACAGCAGAACAATTCATAAACTCTGTCCATGCATGATGCTCCTGGACCTTGGTGTTCGGTTTCCAACGACATAATGAAAGTACTCTATTATATTTTATGGCTACATGGTATTCACAGAAAATTTTAGGGTTGGTGAAGGTGTGCCACTCCAAATAATGTAAAATGACTGCCAGGCTAACATGTAAAGTGAGTTCAGTTAATAATTTTAGCCTTGTATCTATCTCTGTTATTCATTTACAGTAGACAGGCACAACTTTCCCCCCATTTTATTAGGATTTTCAGAAACTTGTTGCTTAGTCCTTTAAAACTTTGCTTTAGTTTCAGTCTCACCCATTTCCATGATCTCAGTAGTAGACTAGACTCTGATTATCTTTTGTTTTGGCAGATCGTGGACCCACTCCAACCACATAAAGTTCACCCAAGCAGTCAGGAAGGACAGCTGAGGGCTGCTGGGGACAGGACTCAAGTTCTCCCTGGTCCCTTTAGTGCAGCACCCCCATCCCAGGCCAATCTTCTTTTTCTTTTTTCACTTTTTTGTTTTAAAGTTGTGGGGCACAAGTCAGGATTGGATACATAAGTGGTCTAGATACAGGTGAAGTTTTGGACCAAGTCTGTTCTAAACTGGCCTCCAGGTCACGGGAGCATGTAGCAGGGATACCACAGCCAACACAGCTGCTGTTTTACATCTCAGTTGCTCCAGAAACCTGAATATAAAGCTACACATGTGTGCTGTTTTGAAGAGAGCAGCACGTGGAATGGTATCATGGAAGCAACCTGGATGCTGACTGGAGCCCAGCCTATGAGCTTGATGCTCAAGCCACATGAATAGACACAAGTCAATTTCATTGGTTTTATTTCTATAACCTTTCAACCATACCTCACAGATTAGACTTTATCACACTGGATTTAGTCAAGTTCACTATTTTCCAAAATGCTGACACAAAAACAGGATGGGAACTATGACTTAGAAAAGATTGTTCATAAAAGACCATCGGAAAGATCCCTAAACAAAAGCTAAGTAGTTAGTCATTAAACTTAACAGTAATTGGTAAAGGATTTAGTACAATTTTCTGATATTAAGTTTCTTAAGGGATAAATGAATAAGCCCAGCAGCATTTTATGACAGTGAGCTGCTAGAACATTCCATAGAAAAAGAATAATTTTGTAAGAACATAGTGGCAACAATCAGCAGCCAGTATTCTCAGACTTATAATTACCAAAAGCATATACAATTGTAGTCTAGAAAAATAAGTCAATTTTATAAAATTAACCTTTAGATTGAAAAGCACCCCCTTCAACAGGTACAGAAATACTGAAAAATGGTCCCTAAAAATCTCACTAAGGAGTTTACAGAAAGAAAAGACATGCCATTACTGTGTACACTCTTAGCTGCTAGCCAGTGACTGGTGGATGGGTGGCTGGAAGCAGCGCACATGCTCCACTGGTGAGCTCTCCCCATCACCTGACTTCAGGTACTTGTCCAGGATGGTGATGATCTCGTCATTGAGAATCTGGAACTTGCGAATTCTCTCCACCATCTTCTTTAAAGGCTACAGCAATGAAAATTAGGATGCTTTACTTTACTTTTTTTTTTTTTGAGTCGAAGTCTCAATGTTGCCCAGGCTGGAGTGCAATGGCACAATCACAGCTCACCATAGCCTTGACCTCCTTGGCTCCAGTGATTCACCCGTGCCAGTCTCCTGAGTAGATGGGACTATAGATGTGTTCTACCACATCTGGCTAACTTAAGTTTTAAACTTTCAGTTTAGCAGTTGTGGAAAGGATGCTTTGACAGGCCCTCCTGCCATACAGAAGTGAATAAAGAACATGAAAACAGAACACCTGCAAAAGCACTGCTACTTCTGCCTTATGCAGGGGTAGAGCAGAGGTTCAGAGCAGACACTAACAGCAGCAGTGGGGTGAGAGCAGGGGCTGGACATACAAGTGGACTACACCAGGAGACTGTTCCCACAAAGCCAAGACCCTCTCATTAGGCCGAAATGGCTCTTGGTCGGTAACAGCCCCCAGAGATGAGCAGAAGAAAATGCAAAGCTTGGGAGGAAAGCAATCTAAATTCAGTTTAATTAAATAAGGACCCTCAAATTAAGAAATCCAATACACAAGGAAACATCAGTTTTAGATACCTTCAAGGCCTTCAGATAGCAGAATTAAAAGAATATAAAATACATGAACTGTGTAAAGAAATGAGATGGAAAAAAATTCTGTTACGATGATGATAATTACTAGCAAGACTTGAAGACCAAATTGAATTTTAAAAAATAAAATGACAATTTTTGAAAGTAAAAACTTGACAGATTAGACCTAGCTGAAGTGAATTAGTTAAACATCTGGAGTACCCCAGATACAGCCCTGAGGGCCAAGGAAATGGAGGCCTGGGGAGTAGAATGGTCTATCAGGGACATCCATACCCACTTCCCTAGAACCTGTGACTGCTTCCTTACATGGCAAAGGGGACTTGGCAGATGTGGCTAAGATTATGGACTTTAGATAGGGGAGCATCTGAGATTGTTCAGGTGGACCTAATCTAATCACATGAGCAGACAACATTCTTCAGTTGGAGGCAAGAGAGTTGTGGTAGTAGGGAACATGGATGATCAGAAGCTGTGATGGCTCAACCCACTGTTGCTGGAGAGGGCGCATGGAAGGCATGAGGGGAAATGGGGTTGACAGGGAGTAGGAAACAGGTACCTCAGTCCTACAACTGCAGGGATGGAATTTAGCCAACTATCTGCATGGTCCTGAAAGATTCATCCTGAGCCTCCAGCGGGGACACGGTACCATGGACACATTGATTTTGGCTTTGTGAGACTGTAAGCAGAGGACCTGTGTGGTCCATCTGTACCCAGACTTCTGTCCTGGAGAGCTGTGAGATAATAAATGGTATTTAAACCACTGAGGCTGAGGCGATCTGTGGCTGGAACAATAGAAAACTAACACAACAGGGTGAGGGATGTGGAGAGTAGAATAAGGTCTAACATGTCTAATTAGATCCCTGAGTGATGAGAATGGAAAGAAAGGCTAAGGCATTTCAAATGATAATGGCTGAGTATTTTCTAGAATTCAACTACAAGGAATCCACACAATGACAAAGACAAAAGATCTTAAAAGCAGCCAAAACACACTTTTATAGGGAGCTGGAAGAATGGAACCGTCTGCCAACATTCTGAAAACAGAGCCTGTGCTATGAAGTACATCTAGGTACCTTGAAAAGAGGAGGAAAATGGAGTCATTAGTGTTATCTGCCAGGCTCTACTTGCCAATTATATTTTTGATTGAAAAGAAAAATGAAAAGAAAGCTTCAGTTGGTGGCACTTCATGTACTAGGATGAAAAACATTCCCCCAAAACAAGGACTTACAATAAACAGAAAGTATACTTTTGCACAATGTTCACATATGGTGGGAGATTTTTGTCTACATACCACATTTTTGATAATCTCATCTTTGCCATCATGTTTCTGAACTTTAAGTAGATGGTAGCAGAAATCCAGAACAGCAAAGCGCCGCTGTTGCCCAAGAAGCACGATGATCATACAGCCAGCCCAGTGGAGCCCATCGCCAAAGCACTGCCTGGAAGCAAGCAGCGAGAAACAGGATGGGAGGTGAATACAACTTAGAGTCCTTCCCAAGTCTGTCTCCGAATGTCCGTGTTCGGGTCGTCTGCATGAGTGTCTGCCCATGCGGTCAACTTCCACAGCAGGGAAGAGATGGCCAAGCAGCCAGCAACTCTTCTGTTTTTGGTGAATATCTTTTCTGGACCCCTCTAGCACGCTGTTTCCTAACCTTTTTTAGATCAGAGGCCCTCCGTGAAGAATGACTTCACAGACCTCCCACCTAGAAGAATGCCCCGTTTGCATAGGTGCCAGGGCTCAGCACCTCCCTGAATATAAGGGGCCTGAGCGAGCCCTTTGGCATCATGTAAGAAGCTCTGCCTGGGAGGCTTTCAGGCCGCTCAGCAACCTCCTATGGAGCGGCTGCCTGCATCAGCCTAGGGCCCCTGCCCCACAGCTCTTGCATCCCTGCTAGACACGTGTTCTATCCTGAAGTGCTGGTCAGGGCAGGCACTCACTCGACTGTGAACTCGTGTGTTCCCACAGGAATGCAGTAGACAAACTGCATGGCACTCCACAGTCTGTGGAACTCGACACACTCATCCACATGCATGACCCCGTTGCTGGGCAGAGGCCCCCGCCAGATGGGGTCATCCAGAAAGGTCCTGATCCGGGCCAGGATGACTTCAAACATCGACAGGCCACAGCAGAGACGCTCCTTCGTCAGCAAGTCCCCTTCTCGCGCAATGGCGATCTGCTGCAGAAGAGACAAGGCGGGATGCTGTGGGCCACAGCAGGAAGCTGGAGTGCTGGCACCAGACCATGCCAGCTCTAAGGGGTCTGGAGGGAAATGACCTCAGCTTGCAGAAGAGGACTTTCAGGTGCAAACGTCAACAGAACAAATATATCAGCAATCACCCATACATCTCATAAGAAGAAGTCTACCTCACAGGCGGGAGTTGAGTACAGCTATTCTTAACCAATTTTGCCTCTGGGGAACATCTGGCAACGTCCAGAGTCATGTTTTGGTTGTCACAGCTTGGAGTGGGTCTACTGGCATCCAGTGGGAGGCCAGGAATACTGCTAAAACATCCTACAATGCACAGGACGCCCTCATCCAAGACTCTCTGTTCCAAATGGCACCAGTGCTGAGGTGGAGAGACTAACAGGACATAGGTTGAGAATTGTAGAACTCTCCCCAATACCTTGCCTCCTGTCCCAGTTTATTCGGTTCTTAGACACTTATGGAGAAGGCTTCTTCATGAGGGATGGATATGACAAGTGATATCTGCTGTGTGTATGTTAAGTGCCAGGTGTGTGCTAAGCCCTTGCATGTATTGGCATGTTTAAACTCCACAATCACTCTGGAAGCACTCCTGTTACAGATGCCATTGGAGACACTGGGGCCCAAGCTGAGTGGCCCGCTGGACCTCACAATGCCTTCCGGTCTGGGTCCTGACCCAGCCAGTGGCCTGGTGTGGACGCCCACCTTGCAACAGCTGCAGCCATCACAGCACATGTTACCTGAGGGGTCCCCAGTCTTTCAATCAGCGGGACGAGGTGCAGCGGGGCGTACTTTGATTCTAGCCTCTTCATTTTGGCATCAAGCCTCTCCCCCTCTGCAACAAAAAAAGCATTTTATTGTATTCTGTTCACTTCCATGAAAGAATGACTGCAAAAATTTAGATTAGCTTAAAACAAAAGATTTTTTTTTTTGAATTGGAGTCTCACTCTGTCACCCAGACTGGAGTGCAGTGGCCGCTCCTGGCCACCGCAGCCTCGACCTGCA